>NC_059292.1:16028653-16056153 GCF_017591435.1 Portunus trituberculatus | reverse complement strand
CCCATCAACCAAAAACTCCCATGAGTATAAAGTCGCAGAACTCCGCCCCCTCTCTCTCTCTCTCTCTCTCTCTCTCTCTCTCTCTCTCTCTCTTTTTTTTTTTTTTTTATTTAAACATTATCTTATACTTATACATTTTACAATAAATCAGGTATATAAGGAGATTTAGACATAAAGCTCCTTGTGTTGGCAAGGAACTATTCTAAACGTCTTTTTCTCGTTAGTATATTGGTTTGACACCTCACTCACTGCACTACACTTCACAGCACTAGCCGGGCAGGGAGAGCGCTTCTCCAGACATTGGCGGCCACTTTTGTCTGCTGAGTTGATAGTCCCGCTACCTCAGCAGGCGTGGCCACCGTGAACTGATTCCACAGGCGCGCTGCCCTGGCTCTGAATGTTCGCTGGTGTTGTGAGGAGCGGAGAGAGGCACCAGTACCTGCTGGTCCCCATCCGCTGCTTGCCTCGTATTTCTCCCGGGTGGGTGTGGCGGCAGGCTGAGGCGGGAGATTGTGGCACACCGTCAAGGTTGCCACGTCCCTCAGTGCTCCAGTGACGTGATACTTGCCACGCTCTCCTCGTCTTCCCCCAATAGACGAAGAGCGCGCCTCTGTATCGCGTCGAGCCGGCTGGTGTGGGTATGGGCGCTGGACATCCATGTCAAGGCACCGTACTCCATACAGGGACGGATTTGTGCCCTGTAGAGAGTGAGGATGCCTCGCGAGTGCAGACTGCCAGCCATCCTGCGCCATCCTCTCTCTCTCTCTCTCTCTCTCTCTTTCTTTCCTTCTTTTGCTTTCTGCCGTTTTTTTCCTTTCTTCTCTTCACTTTTATTTGGTTTTCCTCCTTTCCTTTCCTTCGCTTGTCTTCCTATTCTTCCCTTCCTTCTCTTTCCTTTCCTTTTTGCCATCGCGAAGGTCAAGGCCGAGTGAACTAGCAACCCATATGCAGCATTTCTTTCTTTCACGGTCTTTATTTCAGTCTTCCTTTTATTTTCCTTCTATCTTTCCTTTTTTTTTTATCCTGCTTTTCATTGCCGCTCTCATCTTCTACTTATTCCTTTCTTCTTCATGTTTCCTTCTCACACCGTCTTTCATGACCACCTTCATCTTCCTTGCAGTCGTCTTCTATATTTCTTTCTTTCTTTCTTATCCGTCTCGTTCTTGCTCTTCTTCTTCTTCTGTCCTTCATCTCCAATATTCACATTTCACTCCTTTTTTCTCTTTCTCATTTTTCTTTCATCTTTTCCTGACCTTCACTTGTTAATACCAGTTAAGTTCCTTTTACTTTAATCCTTATCTTTCATCTTTTCTCCTCCTCTTCCTCCTCCTTCTCCTCCTCCTCCTCCTCCTCCTCCTCCTCCTCCTCCTCCTTTTCCTCCTCCTTATCATCATTCACTCCTTGCAATAAAGACAAATTTTTCAAAGTTTTTTTCAAAGTTTTTACTTTTCAAACGTTAGAGAAATAAAAACGAAAATGCAGCAAAGGAAAAAAGTTGACAAAATATATTATTACTAGATAAAAAAAAAAATAGACAAAGAAAAATCACTCAGTAGGCCTAATGTAGCTGTAGGTGAGTTTCCTTATAGGCCTGTAAAGTCAAGAATGCCAGATATAAATACCCAAAATGCTCTCTCTGTCTCTCTCTCTGGGTCATTGTCACTATAGCTATTACTAAACATTTTTTTTTATGTAATAGGTGGAACAAGCCAAAAGCAACAAGAATTGCAATAAAAACAGGGTCAAAAGAGTTAAGACTGGGATAAATGTCTTGAAATTATCACACTTGCTAAATCTACATTGCTGAGGATGGCTTACACGTCCCTTCTTCAGTTCATCATCATAATAGAGTAACTTTCAAGGTTGTCTGATCTATCCAACTCATTTCTTTGCAATCCATCACCCCATCCGTCACCTAACCATCATCTCTTCCATCGCCATCCCCTCACCTTCCAGCATCCCCATCACTTCCTGCCTTGCTCCATGCCATCCACCACTCCCCATCACTACTCACCCTGCATTATCACCCACGTATTATTAAGGGAGGCGGTGGCGTAGTGGATAAGGTGGTGAACGTGGGATCGGGCAGACGTCCACGCGTAGGTTCTATTCCCACCACGTATCGCCTTGATGCTTTGACATTTGTCGAGTGGTTTAAAGTTACCTACATTTCACCATGATACCCAAGTTCTAGGTGGTTACACCAAAGATAGGCTTAGGAAGGGATATGGGCCCTACTATGGGTACCACTATAAATAAAATTACCTGCGCCACTAATAGATGGAAACTTAACAGCGTTTCCAATACTCTTCAAATTACCTACAGGCGCTATAGGACAGGACATAAAAAAAAAAATCAATGGGGCATATCCACCAGGCCTTTAGGAGTAAAAATATAAAGTATATGAATATCATTTGATTTACTTAGTTACAATTTTCTAGCTGTGTTTGTCCGTCTATCTATCTACCTGTGTGTGTGTGTGTGTGTGTGTGTGTGTGTGTGTATATATATATATATATATATATATATATATATATATATATATATATATATATATATATATATATATATATATATATATATATATATATATATATATATATAAACAGATCACATATATAAAAGTAAAATTAATAATATTTAAGTTAATATTTCCTGGGAACTATTAATTAGAATCATCATTATTATTTATTGATGTCATTACTGTTACTATTATCATCATTCACGAATTAATGACAAATTTCTGACAAACACGTAAGGTTAATATTTCTTTTTTTTTTTTTTTTTACGAAATAAATGAAAACCAAAAAATGAATTAGATACTGTTCCAGAGAAGAAATAAATACATATTTAACACTTAGAGAGGAAAGAAAAATGTAATTATTTAGAAATTCATACCATTAAGAATTAAAATAGCCCTACAAAGAATGCAATTTTGAGCTTTAATGTGGCGTGGCGTGATGATACACACCGCGGGAATAGTGTGAAAGGCAGGGACACGAGGAGACAGAAGGACTTGTAGTATATATATAAAAAATATATATATATATATATATATATATATATATATATATATATATATATATATATATATATATATATATATATATATATATATATATATATATATATATATATATATATATATATATATATATATATATAGAGAGAGAGAGAGAGAGAGAGAGAGAGAGAACAATGAGTCCCCTCTATGAAATACCTTTACTCCTTTCTTTACTCTCCTTTCTATTTCACTTTCTCTATAGGTTGTTGATTTCCCGTTTTTCCTCCTTGCTTTCCTTTCCTTTCACCATCTTCTCAACCCTCTTCTTGTTTTTTGCACCTAATCTTTTCCTCTCCACTCAATCTTTCACTTCTGTCCTTTCGTCACTCTTTCCCCTCTTCCCTCCTCCCGTCTCTCTTGTTGCCCTTCCCTATGCGTCATGCCAGATAGTAGTGAGGTAATGTGTATTTCTAGTCGTGTCAGACAAGGCATGTCATTCTACTTGTCCTTCCTCGAACACGTGTTAACGGTTGGACTGCCACAGCTCCCAGTCAAGCGTTATAATTAAATGATCTGACGCAAATTTAGAGGATGTTTTTCGAGTGATGCGATTATTAAAGGAGGTATTGAGTTGTTCAAGCGATCATGTGCGTCTGAGTTTTAATTTCCTCCTCCTTGGTATCAGTGTTGTGGCGTTATTATCACTCCAAGGTTAAGTGTTAGTTTCCTCAGGCGTACATACATGGTTAGAAGAAAGTGGAGTCTTTTTCTTCATTTTTGTTTAGCCTTAAGTGTTCGTCCATCCTAAAATGTAAAATGAATACAATCTTAGATAATGTTTGTTTGCATTGGGAGTGAAATGAACTACTAAATAATAAAACAATACTGCTTTTGGTCCTTTTGATTTTACTTGTACTACTACTACCACTACTAACAATAATAATGGTAATGATAGTAATAATAATAATAATAATAATAATAATAATAATAATAATAATAATAATAATAATGGTAATAATAATAATGAGCCTTCTCAACTGAATTTTATCCTAGTATTCTTTTCCTATTAATCACCAATGATAATAATAATAATAATAATAATAATAATAATAATAATAATAATAATAATAATAACGATAAAAGTGATAATAAAAATTACATAGCACCAACAAAAAACATCAACAATTATCATCGTAACACAAACAACAACCGATAACACAAACCAAAAATAGCTGAGGCAATCCCGGAAAATAACACATCCATGATTAAAATCCTTGAATAAACACACGCAGCACTTCCTACGCCACAACCAGGCAGGAAAAATCGCAGCAGCTGGCTTACTCTTTCGTATTCCTTCACCACCATCGCTCTCTCCACCTTCCTTCTTTTCTTCCTCCTTCACTATAGCCTCTCTCCACCTTGCTCCTTTTCCTCCTTCCCTACGACTTTTTCCTATTTTCTTTCTCCTCCTGCTTGTCCTTCATCACACCCTCTCTCAATTCTCCTTCTCCTTCACTACAGCTTCTTTCATCCTCCTCCTCCTCCTTCTCCTCCTCCTCCTCCACTCACTGGTTCCGCAAACACAGCACCACATATTAGATACTCCTGAGGTAACAACGCTCGTTAGGAATTCCCCTCGCCACTCTTCACATCGAATTTTAGATTTCCCCTTCCCCCACTCCCCATCCACTCTTTCCTTTCCTTCCCCCACCCCAAGCAGGCCTCCGGGAAGCTTCTGTGAATCCCGGGCGTGACGTCAAGGAAGATGACGCAATAACAACATGGTTCGACGTATGCTGCTTGGCCCGGCTCCCTGTTTTCTCTCGGGAAAGAACATGACCTTGGACTGATGCCGAACCTCCACGTAAGCTGGTCTCACGCCCATCCCCTCCACTTGTCCCACGCTCCTCCCGCCAGTAAGTTTGTCCCACGTCCTCCCTTACGACATGAACTGGGGTATTTTGAAACATTGAGTTCTCGTGAGATCTGTTTTTAAATGTCACTGTGATTGTTAGTTGCCCTCTCATGGATGTGTTTCGTACTGGTCAAGCAGATTTCTTGTTAACCTTTTACGACAATGATGAAAGCACCTATGAGAGCTGTAATCCTGCTCCCCCTCCCGTGAACTGTTTTAATTAGTTGAGATAAGACACCAGAGCATTTGAGAATTTTAGAATCCAGGAAACTACTATTATCATTACCATTATTATTATCATTATCATTATTATCAAAGAATGCAACTATGAAGACTTCCTGGTGTTGTGCTGTTGAGGAATCCAGATTAGGTTTAGTGCGAGAAGAACCTGAATCTTCTTGTTCCTTGTGGCTCCAGTGACGAGTCCTCTTCCCCATCACTGCTCCCCATTATCTTACTCCCCCATCCTCCATCCCCAGCCTCAGCCAGCCTCTCACCCCTCCTCCCAACACACTGGTAGGATAAGACTGGGTGCAATTTCGACAGGTAAAAACAATGAAATGTCGAGAGGCGCTTGCAGGGTCAAAGCAGGAAAATATCTAAGCAATGAGCGGGCAGGTAACGGGATCAAGGTGAGGGAAGGAGGGAGGAGGGGAAGGAGGCAGCGCAGGAGCAGGTTCACACGGAGGGATGGAGGATGGAGGAAGGGATACAAGGAGTGGGGGAGGCTGAGATCACTGAATGAAATAGTAAATTGAGTTCGAACTATGGTTTGAAACAGTGACAAGTAGTTATCGTTTGTGTGTGTGTGTGTGTGTGTGTGTGTGTGTGTGTGTGTGTGTGTGTGTGTGTGTGTGTGTTGCTGCATGAAATATTTCTCCATTTCCTGATGATCATGAACTTATCATAAAAAAAGACGACTGTGTGCTTTACTACCTTCTTAGTAAAACACACACACACACACACACACACACACACACACACGTAATGGGGAAGACTGGCTGGGTGACCAGCAGACGACTGAGGTGAATTACACACACACACACACACACACACACACACACACACACACACACACACACAAACAAACACACACACACACACACACACACACACACACACACTAAGCTCCCAAATTCGTTAATATGCTTAGTAGTGGTAGTAATAGTAGTAGTAGTAGTAGTAGTAGTAATGGTGGTAGTACGTAGTAGTAATATAAAAGTAATGGTCAGACAGTATCCTTTTGACAGTGAAGGCCTAACAAAGCATAACACGCTGATCACCACCTATACTACGATCATCAACATCAACACTACCACCACCACCACCACCACCGCCACATCGCACATCAGGGTCAAGGTGAAGTTCAACAGCATTCCAACTGGACACCGCCTTCCTTCCTACTATCTCTCTCTCTCTCTCTCTCTCTCTCTCTCTCTCTCTCTCTCTCTCTCTCTCTCTCTGCGTTGCTCATGTTTTCCTTGCCATTCAGTCTTCTTTGTTATTTCTCTTCCTCTTTCCTCCCTTCACTCTGAACTTTTGTAATTTTCTTCATGTTTGTATCTCTTCTTTACAATATCTACATACATTCCTCCTTTTCTTTCCTCTTCCCTTTTTCCTTCTCCCTAACTTTCTTAATCTGTGTGCATACATCTCCTCTTCGTTGTATGAGTTTCTCTTCTCTCCTTTCCCTCTCTTTATCTTACTCTATCTTTATATCCCTTTCCCTATTATCTATCTATCTACCTTTCCTTGCTATCTTCCTCTATACTGTTCTTAATTTTTGTATTCACCACCTTCGTTATTTGTATATTTTCTTCCTCCGTTCCCTTCCCCAATTATATTTTTCTTACATTTTATTTCGTTATGTATATTTCATCGTTTATCCCTCTTCTTTCTCCATTCTTTCTATTATTTTTCTGTCAGCTACATTTATTCACACCTACAGTATATCCTCGTCCTGAGTTCCTCCTTTCCCTCTTTCTTAACTTGTCTTCCACTACATCTCTCTCTCTCTCTCTCTCTCTCTCTCTCTCTCTCTCTCTCTCTCTCTCTCTCTCTCTCTCTCTCTCTCTCTCTCTCTCATCTGTTTCCTTTCATAGGACGCTCTATCCTTCGAATCAACGTATCTCTTCCTATAACGAGTCACAACAAAGTTTTTAAGACATTAGAAAAGTTTATATCGTGAGATGATGGGTGGGTATAAACATGTACGTTATATAAAATTGCTCCATTCATTCTACATACCTCTCTCATTCCATCACGTGCTGGCTGGTAAGTGCTGGCTTATTTATAGTGCTAGACAGCCACTTCTATTCTCAATGTTGTGGGAGGAAAAGGACGAAAGGGAAATACTTTAACATTTACTGCTGCTTTTTTATGGTCGTTGCCTTGACGAGCGACCTTGTGGCAGCGGGACCCAAGGAAGACCTCGGCGAAACGGCTCCTTTCAGGGACCACTAGTAGTATTACACCTCCCGCCGCACCTTGTCTTGTGTGTGTGTGTGTGTGTGTGTGTGTGTGTGTGTGTGTGTGTGTGTGTGTGTGTGTGTGTGTGTGTTCATAAGATCAGTTTTATAGTACAACTGCTAAGTTTCCATCCTGAAGTTCTCTTAAAGCACATTTTTGTTTGAGTTTCTGCCTACTTATTGTATACAAGGTCTAAGACTGGGCTAAAGTTGTCTGGTTCTCTCTCTCTCTCTCTCTCTCTCTCTCTCTCTCTCTCTCTCTCTCTCTCTCTCTCTCTCTCTCTCTCTCTCTCTCTCTCTCTCTCTCTCTCTCTCTCTCTCTCTCTCTCTCTCTCTCTCTCTCTCTCTCTCTACCTACCTACACATCTGCTTTCAGTCAGTTGTTAATCAGTCCCTCTTTATTTTTTTGGCAGCTAAACAATGAAGGTGCAGCGCTTCATTTTCCATTCAATTAACTCCTGAACTGTTTTACAAAAATAAAATAAATCAATAGCCGATGAAAGATTTGAATTCTTTTATAATTCAGAAATGTGTTATAAAAATATACTTAGAATTTGTACGAGATCCTTTTACGGAGTGTGTGTGTGTGTGTGTGTGTGTGTGTGTGTGTGTGTGTGTGTGTGTGTGTGTGTGTATTTTGGATTATTAGCCTCACACAGATCAGTAACTCATGAAAGAAACACAAAACTTAATAAATAATCGATATTTCTAAAGGAGAACATATATTTTCTTTCTTTTTTATCTATTACCCGGCACTATATAAATAAATTATCCGGTAAATACATAATACTGTCCCTTAAACACGACAAGCTCTGAGGATCAGCGGCGCTCTTAACGGCTGGCCTTGTGTTGTCTTATCTCGCCCACCCTCCGGCGGCTTGCCACGTTATGTAATCCAGCGCCAGGAAAAAAACACAAGTGGGGGGGATACGTTAGTCCTTAGATAATAGAAGAAAAAAATATTATTACAGTACGTCTCGCTTTAGATAATATGCGCAAAAAATATACCTTCAGTGTCCATTTAGTGTAAACATGTAGTACTTTTTTTTATATCAGTTAACTCAGATGGATCGGTAATGTAGGAAATAGGCCAGTATTATATCAACGAAAAACTCCTCGAAGTTTCTATTTCACGCAGAAGATTCATGTACTGTACTATTACTACCACCACCACCACTACTATTACTACCACCACCAATACTACTACTATCACCACCACTACTACTACTATCACCATCACTATCACTACTATTACATACACACACACAAACAATATGAGGTCAACAAACATCAATGGGATAAAAAGAACGAATGCAAAGGAAAAAACACAAGATAGCTATTTCCCCTCTCTTATTTACTGGACTCGAAAGCTTGAAGTTCTACACAGGCAGTTACGTCATAAACCATAAGCTAAAAAAAAACAAGAAATACACAGTGGAACGTACCCTCCCTTTAAAAATAAACAACAGCACTACATAAGTAACTTTAGCGCAGTAATTAACAAAGAACAGAAAATCCACTGGGTATTGAAACACACACACACACACACACACACACACACACACACACACACACACACACACACACACACACACACACACACACACACACACACACACACACACACACACACACACACACACACAACGATAAGAAACATGTCCTTGGAAACCCCCAGAACACTGCTTGACGGACTGGTGGGGCAATGAAAGAGGAGGGAGATGGGGGTACAAGCTTTTTGGGGGGTGAGAGAGATGACGAGATCACGCTCTTTAGGGGTTGTAAAAGAAGGGCCATGTAGCAACCCCCCACCTCCCTTGTCAATCAGTCTTATAAGCCAGGTTCACGACTGAGAGGGGGCGGGGTGATGTTCTGGGGCAAAGGGGACTGTGGAGGCCTTGCGGGAGGGAGATGTGTGCCTGATAGGGGAAGATGTGAAGTGCAGGTGGCAGCTTCGGAGGTATGGAGTGTATTGTGTGGCAAGCGAGCGAGTAATGCAATCACTTCCTGGGAGACGTGACGAGTTGAAACAAGGGAATTTTTCTTGTCTTCTTTTCTATTTTTTCTCTCTTTTTCTGTCTCTCTCTCTCTGTTGTTACTAGTATTTTAATCAGTGTTACTGTTCTTTGTGTCCTTGGTGTTGCTGCTACTTTTTTTATTCTTATTTTTCTTTTCTGCCTTTTCTATTGCTGGTACTGTAATCACTGCTGTTGTTCTTTATCCTATTGTTGCTGCTACTACTTCTACTTTTCTTTCTTTTTTTATCTTTCTTTTCCTTTTCATTTCAACTTTTTATTTTTCCTATTCCCACCTGTCCTATACTCTTTTTTGTTTTAGTGGTTACCCTTGTTTCTTCTTTTCTTCATCCTCCTCCAACTCCCTTTCTTCTCTTTTCTGGTTACTTGTCGTCGTATAATTATAATTTGCCTTGCTATCGATGCTACGTATTCTCCTTTCCTTTGTTTTATGTATCGTTATGCATCGTCTAATTTTTCATGATTAATACTTGTCTGCCTTTGTGAGCTTGAAATGAATATCCAACACAATGCAAAATTTGAGTTCTTTGCGTTTAAGCAGGATGAAAAATAACATGTCTAAAATGCAGTTTAGTTACAATAGTACCTCATTAATTTTCTGTAGTATAGTTTCCTTCTTTGCTGTCCTCGCGAGTCTCATTTCCTACACATTGAGGCTTCTCATATTCAAGTTAACCTTGGCGAGGGCTCAAGCAGCTCCTCCACGCGAGGGTGGCCACCTTGAGTCGCATCGGCAGCCGTCCGTGAGGCATTTCCTGAGTGATGACTCTGACAACGCTGACATTAGACTCTTGTCTGACACTGTTGGAGACTCGACATTAATCTAACACTGCTGAGTCCCCTTCCTGATATTCCTAAGGCTTGGCATCTTGATAGCACCATTGCTAAGTCTTGCCTCGTCTTCCATTTCTGAGTGTCCTATACTACCAGGATTCGGCACCTGTATTTCACCTGACACTACTGAGTTCTTTAGCAGACACAACTGGCATACATCTAACACCTAAATCCTAAAGAACCAGTCCTCGATAAATGTTAACGTTATTTTCTTTTGCAATGTTGTGATAAGTTAAGAGCAATTACGTCCCAAACAACCTTGTTTTATTAATCTTATGTTTTAATTGTGGTCAACAGAATTACCTATCTATTTCTCCCTGTCTTACATACACATCCTCATCCCGTCCCTCACTATTTGGACAGTTCCTCTGCATTCATTCTCACTGCAAGCACATCAAACTTTTACTTATCACTCACACTTCCTTGACTATCCTGTGTCCATATTGAATCAAAACGAACCTCTTAATAATTTAGCCTTCCCACACACTAACTTCCTCACACTTGTAATGCTACTCATACTTCACGTTCATACCACCTCAATCTCATAAACCCACACTTCTTGTTCTGTCTCATGTTCATTTTTCAACCTTCACGTCCTCCTCATTCATCGTGTAATTCTGTACCACCACCACACTCTGACCTACACGCCTCCCTCGTCCCTCATCATCTATATCCTTCTCACGCACGCCACATCCACCTATAGCATTGGGAACGGCCATTGTCATCTCTCACGTCCACTCCAGTGCCCGCCTCCACGCCCCACCCACGGCCTCTACTGTCAATCACGGCGTGGGGAGCGAGGCCGAGTCCCTACAACGGTGTGAAGGTCCGCGTCCTAAACAACAAAGGCCACGCAGGCAATTCCGCTACGGGGCTGAGGAAGAAAAAATAATTGGAGCGTTGTGGTCGGTCATTAAATGCATTCATCCACAGCTCAATGCGGAAGTGAACTGTCACCGCCGCCGTTGCTGCTGCTGCTGCTTTGAAAGGCGGAAACCAAGGCTACAACAGCTCGGCGTATTTCGGAACATGACCCGCTTTCTCGCTTGTGCCGTTGTGGGAAAAATATTTGATGAAAAACACTGTAGCCTCGCCTCTGTTTGGAAAAAAAAAGAAAATGTTTCGTTTGTATCAAGTTAGCAACGAATAAAAGAATTGGTGGTAAAAAAGAAGTCTATTTAAATGTACGAGTCATAACCACACTCACTTCACGTAACAGTCACGTGATGTTTCCCAATCACTTACACACACACACACACACACACACACACACACACACACACACACACACACACACTACAATTATCCCTACCCCACCCTTCCCTAACCTGCAGCATCCCTCCTGTACAAAGAAAAATTAAAAACTACCACTCATTCATTTCCTGACACCACAGCACGCTACATACATGAATAAAGCAGGAAATTTTGGACTTCCTGGTAATCTAACTTCATGTACAGCGTTTTTTTTTTTTCTTATCGTCTCACTTTTTTTCACATTATCCATATCACTTCCCAGAACACTGCAGCGGCTGCTACTGCTGCTGTTGCTCTTCTCTTGCGTCACCTGACGTTGACCCTCAAGCCACCACCTCCACCTCCACCTCCTGCCCCTCCCACCACCTCCCTCCTCCTCTTGTGGCAAAACATTCATATTCAGTGAAGTCACGTGGTATCACTTGCTCACCTTGCAAGACCCGGCAGAAAAATGTTATTCTGAAGTATTACAGGAAAAGACTGAGTACGCGGAGAAAAAAAAATGATCGTGGGAGGCGGAGTGGGCGAACATTCTCCTCCCACGCCAGGTAGCGGTGCCAAAGTCTCTCTTGCTCCCTTGACAGCTTGTTACACCGCTACGAGTGCCTAGTGGATCAGTCAGGACAATTTATCGAGAACACCCTGACGTGGCTTGCTGATTTTCCCGGCACGTGTTTCCTGTCATGCGGTTTACAATTTTATATAATGATTCTTAAAGTTAAGACAAATACAACCAAAATATCAAAAGCGACAGAAATCTCCTTTATCGTATAGATCTTACAACAAGAACAATAACAACAGCAACAATAGTTACAATGATAACTTCTTACTACCTTTTCCTGATATGTCTTTGCCATTGCATCTTCATAATTGCTTCCTTGAACTATACGTATACCAGAGGTTCTCTCTCTCTCTCTCTCTCTCTCTCTCTCTCTCTCTCTCGCAATAGTAGTGTCTCATTTTGTCACTTGTGTAATTTCAAACAAAAAATGTTAAAGATTTCTTATGTCACCGTGCAATCATATTATTATTATTATTATTATTATTATTATTATTATTATTATTATTATTACTATTATTATTATTATCATTATTACCATTATTATTATTATCATTATTATTATGATTATTATTATTACCATCTTCATTACCACCCTTCCCTTCCGTGCCTGGGTGCTGTGTGGTGTCAAGAAGCCCAGAGTCACGTGCAGCGTTCCTCTAGCCCCGCCCGTGTCCTCTCGATGTAATGTTTCCACCTCACGTTCCCTGTGACCCTCCCAGCCAGCCAGCTAAGCCAAGCCGGACCACCGCTCCAGCCGCCACTCTCCGGCCAGGACCCCTGCTCGCATCGACCTCGCAGCGCGCGCATACACGACACACGAACGCACGGTACTTTTATGTGCATGAGAGAGAGAGAGAGAGAGAGAGAGAGAGAGAGAGAGAGAGTGTGTGTGTGTGTGTGTGTGTGTGTGTGTGTGTGTGCGTATCCCGTTATCAAACATGAGTGTCGTCCATGAGCTGTTCAAACATTATCAGAGAATGAAATTAATGCCATGTTTCGCCACCATACTCTCAAGTTTATTCTCTCTCTGTCCCCCCCAACTCTCTCTCTCTCTCTCTCTCTCTCTCTCTCTCTCTCTCTCTCTCCTTCCCTCCTTTTACCTTTCCCCTCCTTCCTCTCTTGTAACCATTTCCTTTCGCCTTCCCTCGCAATTCCCGTCCTGTTATCCCACCACCGACCTTGTCCTTTTCTCTCTCTTCCTATTACAAGCTCCTTCTGTTCTACGATTCCTCTCTCACTGTCTTCATCTTCTGTCTTTCCCAATCCTGAATCCTTTCTTTAATACTTTTCCGTGTTTGTGTTACTTTACTTCTCTCTTCTCTTGAATACTTCACAGCTGTCTTCTGCTTCCATGTCGCTCCCTTGTTCTTTCTTAAAACTCCATGTCTTCCCTTTCTTCTTCCCGTCCTACCTTTCCCCCTTTTCCTTTTCCCACCATCTAACTCCTCTTCTTCCTTCTCACAACATTTAGCTTCTCATTTTCCAGCTCATCTTCTTCCTCTTTCCTAAATTCTAGTCCTTATCCCTTCTTCCCAACTCCCAACTCCCAGTGCCCCCTAACTTTAAGCTGTCCCCCCTTCCTTCTCCCATCTCCCCATCTCCTCCTCCTCCCACCACCTCCTCCCCCCATAAGTCCTCGATTTGAGACATGTAGCCTTGTTTTCTTCTTTTGTCATGATTGGATCGCGTTCCTCTTTTTCTGTTCAGCGAGTTAAGTGAGGGCGCAAGGTTACAGTATTTCCTTGTGCAATATTTCGCCTCGTTGTATAATTACATGTCCTTTGTCGCCGCTATATAGAGAATGCCACCACGCATATTGAACAAAGAGATGGAAGGGTGGAGAGAGTGTGCGTGGGTGGGCGGGATGGTGGGGGAATGCAAAACGGAGAGATATATCATAAAGAGGTGCATTAAGTAGATCACGGTAGTAGAAATGTATGTAAGTATGCAAGTAAGTGTTCCTACTTGTCCGTTTGTGTGTCTTTCTCTGTTTGTCTGCCTTTGTACCTAGTTGGGTCTCCATACCTCGTGCAAACTGGAGCGAGACGAGACGAACGAGACGGGAAATCTGTATAGACGATGATGATGGTTTGCAGGCAGCGGAGTGAACTGAGGGAGGAACGCGGAAAAGTCGCCCGCTGATTGTTTTCTTTGTGGGTTTCTTATACTCTAGTCCAATACGTCTCGCCACCACTGATAGGCTTTTGTTTCGCGGCCTGATGGCAAGTTACATCACCGTGGACAAGATATCTATAATGGGATATGTATTGTATAAAGGTACGTTAGAATCGCCGCTGCTGACCCACTTGTCTTAAAAGAGCAATGCAAGGAAGGACACTGAGGAATTCTTGCAGTAATAATATAAGTGTATTTTAAACAGACCATCCTCTACCTTAATTTTCTCCATTTCAATTTATTCTTCTGCTCAAACCGGATGGATTGTGTTATTCATATTCAAATAGGAGAGCTTCTTCTGTTTTTTCTATAATTTTACCGAGTAGTTAGTGAGATAAAACCTTCTAAAAACAACGCAAGCACCCGTCGATTACTTGATGCCTGATTTTACCTGGGGTATCAGTGAACTTAAAAAAAATATTTTCCTATCCTTTTTATCAAACATATAGTTACAAAAATCATCCTGAGAAACCAGTAGTGACTAATAAATTTCTTAATGTCTGGTTGTCTGGCTAGTTTGTTCTTTTGCTATGACGGAGAGGAAGGGAAGGTAAGGGAGGAAACGCTGGACGCAACACAGAAAGGACTCAGGCAGATTACATTCCTGGTCAGGTGTGTTGCTGCAGGTCAAGGCGCTAGTCATCGTGTGCCGCTTACCTGTCATGTACACCCTCTTACACCCTCATTCATCCTCACCCTAACCCAGATACCACTTTCTTGCCGCCTTGACTTCTTACTGCTTCCTCCTCCTCTCTTCTCTTTTTTCTCTCTCTCCTGGCCATCGCAGTATGTAAAGGTGTGATTGCAAGGTCTTACGTGAATGGAGGAAAAAAATAAGGAAAAGGACAGGCGAGCTGAGGTGAGGAGGCTGGTGAGGAGGGACAGAAACAGGTGAGGAAGAGGAATGGAAAGGTGAGCAGCCTCTTGAAACTTGCTCTCCTCCAACCGCCACCTCTCCTTCTCTTCCTCTTCAATTATTTCTTCCTACATATCTACCTTCAGAACTGTGACTAATTATCAATAATGTCTATACGTTAACCTTAAATACCACTCATACCATTGTCATTACTCACACACACATACACACACACACACACACACACACACACACACACACACACACACACACACACACACACACACACACACACACACACACACACACACAGCACGTGCCTGAAAACCTTCAACTTACGTAAACTTACCCCGGCAAATTTTTAAGGACAACCAGTGAGGAAACACTAAGGTGAGATATTACGTCCCTCTCCCTCTCCCTCTCTCTCCCTCTCCCTCCCTCCCTCCCTCTCTCTCTCTCTCTCTCTCTCTCTCTCTCTCTCTCTCTCTCTCTCTCTCTCTCTCTCCCTGAAGCCACAGGTGATTAGTGCTGCTATCACCACTAATGAGAGGTGGGACAGGTGAGCAGGACGTGACCATACCTGGCAGCCTCGTCCTCCTACCGATAAGAGGTATCACGGCGGCCCTCACCAGTCACCACCACTATCGCCACCTCGTGATGTAACGCCCCTCCTGCCTGTCCTCTCTCCTCTCAACGGTATACACGCTACAAGGTCAGATTAGCTTGCGAGATCACTTCTAAGTTCGTTAATGAGTCAAAGGAGTGTAGAACTTTGTAACAGTGAGTTGTTGTTTTTACAGTAATGAAGGTTAGGTGATTGAAATTTGTTTTATCGAGTGTTTTTATTATTAGGATATCAAGGTGGTACTTACTCCATTGGTGGTAAGAAACTAATACTTAGGGATGGGGTTGTTTTCCTTAAGTGTTTGAGTGGTGATTATGTTGTTGTTGTTGTTGTTGTTGGTGGTGGTGGTGGTGGTGGTGGTGGTGATGATGGAAGTGATGATGGAGGTGGTGGTGGTGGTAATTATCACTTTACTTCGTGTGTGTGTGTGTGTGTGTGTGTGTGTGTGTGTGTGTGTGTGTGTGTGTGTGTGTGTGTGTGTGTGAGTGAGTGAGTGAGTGAGTGAGTGAGTGAGTGAGTGAGTGAGTGTTCGTCCGTTCTTTAATAATCTATAATAGTAATATGCATAATCGTATCATATAACAAAACAACCATCTGTTATTATTATATTATCATTATACAACAAACCAAGATCTGCAAATAAGTCTTATTAACATACACAATTAAAAAACAAAAATAACATGTTAGTCCTCAGAGGAGACGTATAGCAATCTGAACGCTAATATCTACAAACATCTGTAATACAAGTTTGATCATTACAAAATGCTCATGTGAAAGGCTTCGTGTGTGTGTGTGTGTGTGTGTGTGTGTGTGTGTGTGTGTGTGTGATTAAGTAATCAAGTGAATGTTCAAAGTTAAAGACACTGCACAATGTCACGCTTTAGTTCATATTCCACACACGTTTAAATTGTTCATCGAGCCATGTGTGTGTGTGTGTGTGTGTGTGTGTGTGTGTGTGTGTGTAAAACCAACGGTAATACAGGGAGCAATAACGAGCGTGCGGTCTGGTACAGAAGGCTGCCTCACCCCCGAGATGAAGGTTTGGGGGTGAGGGTGTGCGGCGGGGCAAGGCGAGGTTAGGGTGAGGGAGAGGTAGTGGAGCTGCGGTGAACCAAGATAGGAACACCAGACCTTGAGGTGAAGGAGAGACTAACTGAAACACTGACTGACTGACGAAAACAGAGACGGCGGGCGAAGGTGATGGCGTGGTTGAGTGGTATAGCAGAAGAAAAAAAGTCATGTAATAGGAACGGTAAAATAGACTGACGAATGATGCACACAATGATAAGTGGATGGGGCTGCCCAGGGTGGATAGAAGGTGAATGAAGGTGGATGAGGGTAAGAAAGGTCCACGAGGCGACTGATGAAGGGCGAGGGTGAGAGATGGAAGGTGGGAGGGTAAGTGGAAAGTGTCTGGAGGTGGGAAGAGATGAATAGAACTACAGGATAGAAGCACTCATGATGTTTCCTCTCATCCTTAACCATTCCCCTTAACACATCTCTTCTTCTCCGTCCTCCATCCAAGGTCAAGATGTATGTGTTTAGCTCCCGTCGCCGCCGCCCACTTGAGCTCGCCCCTACCCTCCCCCGTCTCCCCTCTCCCACAACCCTCAAACTCCCCTCACTCTCTGCCCTCCTACCCCTCATCCAACCCTCATCCGTAACCCGTACCTGCTGTACCCACACAAGGAGCTCTGTGCGTTATCCTTCAAGTCCTTCTGTGGTTCCGGGACTTAGAAAAAAAAAGTAGGAAAAGAAAATAATTAAATGAAAAAAGCGCAGTAACTGATATATCTACTTGAAAAATTCTAATTACGTGAATCAAAGTCACGGTGATAATTTTCATAATGTAGGTATTCATTTGACTGGAGAAGCACTTACATAACGATATATACTGTCATTATGTTCAATTTAAGAGGCAGTGATGGATGAGGGTTGTGCCTGTGTGTGAGAGCAGAGTGGAAGGGGGAGAGGGTAGCTAGTGCTGGGGAAAGGAAGGTTGGTGGTGGTGGTGGTGGTGATGGAGAAACAGAGAGAGAGAGAGAGAGAGAGAGAGAGAGAGAGAGAGAGAGAGAGAGAGAGAGAGAGAGAGAGAGAGAGAGAGAGAGAGAGAGAGAGAGAGAGAGAGAGAGAGAGAGAGAGAGAGAGAGAGAGAGAGAGAGAGAGAGAGAGAGAGAGAGCAGTGCAAGTCTGTATGTACTATAAGCATGGAACACGATGTATGAGAAGAGAATGGCAGATGATCATTATTACTTCCCTGAATTCATCCCGGGTCATCATCACCTCTTCCGGCCCTCCCTGCGCCAGCCAGCCAGCCAGCCAGCCAAGGTCCGTCCTTCCGTCCGCTATCGAGTCTGGGGTGCGTGGGTTGGGGGTGAGGGGGTGGAGGGGCGAGTGAGAGTGTTAGGTAATGCTGTCAAGGAGTGTCACTTCCTACACAATGCACTTCCTACCCTAACCTCGCTCCACACTCTGAATCTTGCCTGAAACTCAATGCACCACGACGGAAAATGAATTAAAAAACAATTATTTCCCATGAGATTGTAGAAAGAAAACGTGACGTTTGTAACAAGTTTAATTTCACGGTATCTTACATACACACACACACACACACACACACACACACACACACACACACACACACACGGAGGTCGTGAGGGCGCCCGTGAAGTAATGAGGTTCTGCAGTCGCCTTGACTGAGGAAATTAAAGGCTTCCGGTGTAGGAGGAGGATCAGCATCACACTCCCCTTCCCTCGCCCCTTCCCTGCCGTTGCCCACCGCGTCCCATAGTAGAGAAGATGACGATGCAGGGAGATGAGGGAAGCGATAAAGAGTTTGAGAACAATAACCCCGACAGGACGGCTGACTGCACTCGCGGGACAAATGCCCTCTACGCGTCACCGCCCAGACACCCGCCACCTGGGAGGCTGTCTCTTGCATAACTCCATCTCAGACTTTCCTCCGGAGCCTTCGGGGATCGGGAGCGAAGTCAAAAGATTTGCATTCGAAACCATAATACTTCTGCACTAATGAATGTTTCTTTAATCTTGCCTCAGACACTGACAATCACCCGCATATCTACTGTTCATGGACAAATTTACATAAGGACACCGATATTGTACCGCCAACATCACAGACGACATGCACTGATCCCCTCTAGTGAGCAGTTGGCAACGGGAGCAGTGGTTTCCAGGAAGGGATGGGAAGGGAGGGAGAGGAGGCAGATACTATGGAGAGTCACCTTGAGGTCACTTGTCCACAGAAACAATAAGCTGGTGCTACTCCCGCCGACTCCACCACATCATCGCAATGATAGAGTAAAGGTCATGAATATTATAATTTGTCTTCACCCATGACTGCTTCAAGGATCTCCAGTGCCGTGCCTAAGAAGTTGCTCTGTACAGCCAGCAAGACACCGCCAAGAGAAACAGATGCAAAACTTTCACAATCTACGTGCCATCTTATTTTGTTATTGATTCTTTAAGTCACCGCCGCAATGTTGCATCTTTATCTGTCTTCTACCGCTGTTTTCATGCTGTCTGCTCTTCTGAACTTGCTAACTGCATGCCTTCCCCCCTCCTGCGGCCTCGCTGCACAAGACTCTCTACTTCTTCTCATCCCTATTCTGTCCATCTTCCTAATGCAAGAGTTAACCAGTATCTTCACTCCTTCATTCCCTACACTGGTAAACTCTGGAACTCTCTACCTGTGTCTGTATTTCCACCTGCCTATGACTTAAACTCTTTCAAAAGAGGAGTGTCAAGACACCTCTTACGTTAACTGGACCCTCCTTTTAGATTTTTCTGTTTTTTCTCTTTCTACTTTTCTTTTAACAGGGCCTGGCAACCAGCGGGATTTTTTTTTTTCCAACACTGTGTTTGCCCTTGGCCAGTGCCCTTGTAATGTAAAAAAAAAAAAAAAAAAAAAAATATTTCAACAAACGACCTTAGTCTACGAACAGCCATTTCACCAACGGGAGATAGAGTATGCAGCAATTGAAGTGTTCCATTAGACACACAGAGGAGTATCAATGTGGGCGGCGGCAAATATAAGTATGAGGCAATCATAAGTGGATGCAAACGGTGGGAATTAGGAGAGAACTTAATATGATTTCCTCAAGTAGGCTGGTCCACTAGCAACGGGAGTTCCCCCACGAGGCTAAACACGTCATAGGAATTTTGATGAGGGTAAACTATCTTCATCCTGAGTGGAGGCAGATAAAAAAATAATATTGATAGAAAGATGTATGCGAGAGAGAGAGAGAGAGAGAGAGAGAGAGAGAGAGAGAGAGAGAGAGAGAGAGAGAGAGAGAGAGAGTTGAGGTAAGACGACGAGAAGGTAAACTATCATGTGGTTACTCAATAAAATAGACCCTATTAATGGTAGATAAAGGCAGCAGCATCATCCTGAAGACAGGTCACGCTGCGGGGGACACTGAGGCCCTGATGTCGGGAGACCACTAGCAACAGGAACAACAGTTGGAGCCGCGGACAAACACTGCAACATTACAACACACCCCTTGGTCCCCCCAGCTTCACTGCACCACGATCCCACCACCCACCTACCTTCACTCCATCATGCAACACCAGCAGATTACCACGAGCAGACACAACGACCAGCAATCACTACCACCTGATTACAGTCTTGCCACCGCCACCACCATCGCCTCCACCGCAAGTCGTGACTACCGCCCGGCGCATTAATTACACTGCTATTTGGGTTGTCTGGTGGTGGTGGTGGTGGTGGTGGTGGCCTGCTTTCCTTCTATAAGAGTCAGAATTCCCGGTTCAAGTTTGAGTTGAAATTAAGTGGGATGTAAAGAAAGTTTGCCAATTCTTCCACCACCACCACCACCACCACCATGACAGCAGCAGGAGTCTCAGTCACTGTCACCGCCTCCGTCCTCCGTCCCCTGTCCTTGCTGCCGTGTCTCCTTCCGCCACAGGCATCATCTGTATATTCCCCGAATTTTTTAAGGTTATAAAAGCTTAAAGTTCAAAATCACATGCCAACTTTGCATTTAATGTCAAGGTCGACTTGACTTTACTGACAATACTCCTTCATGAACACACACACACACACACACACACACACACACACACACACACACACTTAATGAATTACAAAAATATTTCAAGCTTATAAATTATTTTCTTCTTCTCACATAATCCTTATTAATATATGAACTGTTTTAAATGCCGAGGTGGCGACAAATTTCTGAGCATTTAGAATCCCTCACACACAATCCCCAAGACAATGAGTCATCTTAAGACACACCAGGAACTAAACCGGCAAATTTCTTGACATAACTAGCTTGTTGAAGGAGGCTGTTTTCTTTCTCTATCATTAGTGTCCCTGGTCAGCCGTCACGCCACGTGAAGTTAGAAAAACTAACACAAAATAACTACATAAATTAATAAACAATTCAAAGATAGATGAATACAGATAGATAGATACATACACACACAAGTATATATATATATATATATATATATATATATATATATATATATATATATATATATATATATATAGAGAGAGAGAGAGAGAGAGAGAGAGAGAGAGAGAGAGAGAGAGAGAGAGAGAGAGAGAGAGAGAGAGAGAGAGAGAGAGAATCACATAAAAAATAGATAAACGAATCCGTAAGAAATATAAAGAAAAAAATAAGCAAATCACTACATATATTTGATAGATAGACGAACAGATACATACATACACACACATGAATAGATAAAGGATAGAGAGAGAGGACATTAATAGCCATCACACATTTCCTCATAACTATCACGTACATCATCTTGCCTATCACCATCCGTTAACGACCGCAACACCTAATGGCCCTTCAAACTAAACACCAACTCACACAACAACCTCGTTACTGCATGGGGAGGGCGAAAACATAGATAGCTCAAATTTTTTTGCGCCGTAGACACAAGAGCTCCCTCGCTTGCCCGCAGGAACTGAACACCTGCGACCAAGATGTCATGCACAGGTTGCCTCGTCCACCTAGCTTCCATAAATGTCATGACTTAACGCGTGGCTTGGAAAAAGAAAGTACAAATAAACTAAACTACCAAACTATCACTTTTATATATATAAAAAGAATACATACTTTCGCCGATTTTTATATATATTTTTTACTGCCACATCAATTTGATTTTATTCTAAATATCAATAGAGGATTTCATGAACTTTACGCTTCTTATCGACGTTTTTTTTTTTTCTTTTCAGTGAACGGGTAAAACCTTTTTCTAGTTACTCATCTACTACAGTTATACCGATATTAAATTTATTCGAACTAACAAGTGGAAAGAACATTAATTTGATATTATTGTAGTAATAGTAACTAGATTCATCAAACACACACTACTTTTTACTAATGGTTCACGGGGACATTTTGCACATCACCAACTACTCCCGGTAATGGATATCAGTAACAAAAGTTCATTGTGTGTTATATTACAAGCATGTAATGGAGATCCCGCTTGGACTACTATAGTTTACCGGGCGCTCATGGTAAAGGTAGCGGTATAGTTTCTGCCGGACACTTCACTGAAAATACAGGACAACCAACGATATTCTAGACACTAGTAATTCTATATCATTGGAAGGAAATATAATGGTAGCGCAATCTATCTTATCAATTAGTATGAAATAAGTAGGTAGTCACGGGGCGATGGTTTGGGGAGGCTTTAACGATCGTCCAACTGTTGGTTACCTCCCTCCTATCTCCCATCTACCTATTACCGCATACACTTCGTATCTATCCAGTGTGTTATCCGTTTTACGAATATATTTAAAAACAGGATTAGTATAACGAACAATTAATTTACATTTATGTGTATTCTCAAGCTATAGGCAGCAACACTGACTATCCCTGAGCCGGTGAAAATATCTCTGCAACACCGCCTATATCATTTTTTTCTGGTCAAGAGAAGTATGAAATGACCACTTAACTACCGCTTATCTCATACTTTAAGAATAAATAAATGAGTGAAACAAATTGATAATTACAACTAATAGTATGATTGTCAAAATGAGCTGACCAATACACCGTACATTGTTCAGGAAATACCTAAACAATACAATGCCAAAACATAAGCAAGCATAATTTTTTAGAGTTCACCGGTACGAGAGAGAGAGAGAGAGAGAGAGAGAGAGAGAGAGAGAGAGAGAGAGAGAGAGAGACCCCGGTAAATTCTTGCATTACTGACGATACGAATAATGGAGACAAATGACAAAGCAACACTCACAGGCTGTCCATCACCAATGTAGTGTTTCCCGCGTCTTTCTCGTCACCATGATCACCATTCTCCTCGCGGCGGGTGTCCTTCGATATGTCCTTTTCAACAGGCACACGAGACACACAGACACTAACGCATACACTTTCGCAGGTTTCTCGTGGGTTACTGGGGAGGCATGGGAGGGAGGCTGTCCTGGGAGGAGGTGGGGGGATGGAGTCACTAGTGGAGAGCAGGGAAGGATAGATGGGGGATATTGAGGGAGAGGAATGGGGGTAAGAGGGAGAAAGAAGGGGCGGATAGAGGGTTGGGGAGGGGATAGGGAGTTGCTATGGGTTGGTAGTGGGTGATTAGGTGGTGGTGGTATGGTGCATTGTAGAACTTTCGAGTGAAGCCCAGAAAATGATATACATGTAATTATTCTCTTTTTCCTGGTGTCCTTGTATATTTTCTGCGCTTGTGTGGTTTGATGTATAAGACTGTTTTGATCCGTAAATCCGTGTTGGTATCCATGTTTTTTGCTTTGTTTTGTCTTGTTCTGTTTTATTTTGTTCCCCTCCTCTGTTATTAACATGATAAATATCATAATATTTCGCTTGGTTTTCACCATACCACTCACTCCAAGTAAAGCGTAGTCGTCCTTCCTCCAGCACCCACATCTTGTCCTCGCACATGACATCTGGTTGTGACGAGACATTTTTCCCTCCCGGACTCACAGCACAGACGTTGACAAAGTGTAACAGTGCATGAACTACTAAGAAAACTGCGAACACGTGTACGTATCATGCAGATCTTTTTTCTTGCTTCACATCTTTTACATAACACCAGCAGCAAATAACACGAAGCAGGGTGATCTCCGATGAAGAAAACTGAAAAAAAAATACCTTTCTAGTCAGGACGTTAGGTGAGGGGGAAGGAGGGTGAAAAGAGAGGGGGAGATGCGCAGTCCTCCACTCCCTTGGACAGAGAGCATTCAAGTGGCGTTTTCTTTAGGATTAAGCTTCCTTTATTAATATTCCTCTATCACACACGTACGTGTTGTCAAGATACCTTTGGGGAGACTGTGGCAACACAGGAATGAATGTCTGACATGAATGCATGATGTTAAACAATTAAAGGCTGGACGATAACCCTCACTAGCCATTTAAGTTGTAACCAAGCACTCCTCGTCACATTTTACGTTGCTCCACCACAAAGTGCTCGTATTTTCGTAAAAAAAAAAAAAAAAACAATCCAAGGCTGTTTGGGTAACCAAGGAATAAAATGAATGTGACGTGCGAAGGTGATCCAAGAACGAAGGTCTAAGCTTTGGCAGAAGATAAAACACAGCAAATCTAAGCATATGTAATCGGCCAGTGGAGATATCCTAGCTGTGCGATATAGAGGCATCCTAATTTCGCTTGTCGGAACACACCGTTTGGATAGTGCAGGAATTGTATTTGTAACAGATAGAGGGAGCGACGTGGAAAGGAACCAGTGGCAGACCCTTACCCTATTAGATATCCTAACCTATCTCAACTTGACTTGACTTTAAAATGATATACTCACGTGATTCAGCACTAATTACAGTACTTGTAATAATTCTTTGTTTTCACTTAGTTTGTCCTTACGATTCAGGTAGTGGTGGTGGTGATGGTGCTGATTCCTTGGGAATTGTATATTGTGGTTAGCTGAATAAGCACCCTGGGAAATAGAGCCGGAAAAAAAATGGCGATAAAAGTGAACGAATTGGTGTTAAGGAAAATAACAGGATTCGTTGTGGTAATGGTTGCGATCCAGTTATCATTGTATTACTGGTAGTGAAGACGCGTGGCAATGATGGTAACAGAAGAGTTGTGACTTGTTATAATAGTAGCAGATAAGGTGATGGTAATGAAGGCAAATGTTGCATCACCCACACCGCAACACCGTCACTGATCATGTGGGTGCACAGGTTTTCATTACGAAAGAGAAAAGAAAGAAAGAAAATGTGGCAGCAACAACAAGCCCACTTTATTTTCAAGCCCAGGAGTGAGTCGTGTCGAAATTTTGACATTCACACTACCCACTTCAATCAACTCTACCGAAGACCTTCAGATACTTTATTTAGTTTAGCGTTGTGTATGTGTGTGTGTGTGTGTGTGTGTGTGTGTGTGTGTGTGTGTGTGTGTGTGTGTGTGTGTGTGTGTGTGTGTGTGTGTGTGTGTGTGTGTGTGTGTGTGTGTGTGTGTGTGTGTGTGTGTGTGTGTGTGTGTGTGTGTGTGTGTGTCTTAATATTTTTAGTTATCTGAGTAAAGAGGCACGAAGAATGTAAGCACAGTGTTTACAATTTGTGGGATCTGTTTTAAGATTATGTTTTGTTTGGTGAGTTTTATGATCATTAAGTGCATGTTTATTTTATGGACTACATAATAAGTTTTAATGTGTTCATATGTTATAAACCTTGGTGGTCAATAAATTAACTAACTACGTGGATTTCCTGTGGGAAGAAGCTAATGAATATGAAAATAAGGGATGAAAGTGGAGTGGAGTGGAGTGGAGTTGAGTGGAGCATGAGAAGGGTGGGGGGGGAGGGCAGGAGCAGCACTGCCAAAGTTCTTGACGTGTGTTGCTCTGACGTGGAATGCAAAATAAAAAGAAGTGAAGCAATAGTTGAGTGAGTGTCTCGAGGTCTCGCTCCGACGTTCAGCTTCTGAGAAAATTATTTAATGCTTAGTATTCTTCATAAGAGTCAATGTTTTCGTTCTTGACAATCGTTCCAGTTTACATTATTTCCACAAATGTGCTAAACTTAGATTTCCTGGGATGTCACTTGGGGAATACTCATTACTGGAGAGGCCTGTTATTGTTTTGTAGGTTCTTTTCCATCGAGTCAAGGTAGGTGCCAAATCAACAGTCCCGTCACTCACCTCCATCAATTATACCTAAAGTCTCTACTCATATATCAATCATATACACATTACTTAACATGCATTACACACACAACCCAAAGCCCCATCACGTATACTAATCACTCACACACCATTCGTAACCCGTCCTTCACACATGCACGCGCACATACACACACACACACACACACACACACACACACACACACACACACACACACACACACACACACACACACACACACACACATCTTACAACCAAAATCACACTACTTTTATGATTTAGTTCTCCGAAATTCACTCCCAAAGAGTGATGAAACCTGCACAACGAAGTGAAAAAAAAGTTATATGACACAAACGGTCTTGTTCCTTAACTCAAAATCTGGAGGCAAAAAAAAAGTCACATTCCTCCATTTTCAGTCTCAGGATCGTTTTACTCAAAGTGTTTTTCTCTCTCTTTTAAGGACGGTTTTGAAAGACCACTAAGATGTTTGCTTTGGTTCTATTCGGTACAGCATGTTCCGTTTCGTTGGTGCGTCGTTATTTACTGCTCTTGATGATGAGAGAAACAAGAAACTGGTGACATTTTATGAAGCCTACAAGATAGATAGTTGGATTCTAAGGAGCAAATACAATCTATTCTGTCCAACTCGCTAATACAAGAGTTAATCGGTACTCTGTCATTTATACGTTCCTCTGGTAAACTCTGGAACTCCATGCCTGCTTCTGTATTTCCATCTTCCTACGACTTGACTTCTTTTAAGAGGGAGGTATCAAGACATTTTTCCCTTACTTTTTTGGATAATTCTTAATAACTCTAAGGGAACTGGCAATCTAGTGGGCCTTTTTTTTTTTTTTTTTACATTTTTTGTTGCCCTTGGCGAGTCTCCCCCTCTTCCGTAAAAAAAAAATATCACAGCACATCTCTCACAAAAACAACCTTGAAAACCTTACAATCTCCAGTAGAAGCCTTTTAATTTTTTAAAGATGAGGAGGCACCGGAATGTTAAGAAATAGGGCTTTAGATGGGCTGGACCTTGACAGACAGCTAGAAGCATAGAAACAAAAACAGATATTAAGAAAAAATAATACCAGTTGCTTGACGTGTTTAACTCAATAGACTTTCTTTCCCCTTTTATTTTTTTCATTTAGATTTAAAGAACGAAAAAGCGTCCTACATATGACTCCACTTGGCACAATTTAATTTTATCTTTGGTAAAATAGATAGATAAACAAAAAACAAAACAAAAAATCCATACGTCATTTCTGCTCAATGAAAAGGCATGATTGAGCAATGAAGTGTTTTAATAGGTAATCTGGTGCTGGTGAAAGATCTACTGTGCTTCTATATATCTCTCAAGGTCACGGCTGAAGCTCATTTATCACAGTAATCTCCCTAAACTCAACGGAATTTTGCCAGGCACGAAGTGGGTGGATTACTTGAGTCACTCCACTCCCTCGCTGTGCCAATACCGAGTGTTTTTGTATCATGTGAATGCAGTTAGTGATGAAATATAGCGAAGAGAGAGAGAGAGAGAGAGAGAGAGAGAGAGAGACGTATACAAACGCACGAATTGACAAGTATACAGACAGAGACAGACAAACGGACATACGGATAGAATTTATCTACTACAACACAAATAATCAATACACTATACTTAA
>NC_059292.1:16018653-16023653 GCF_017591435.1 Portunus trituberculatus | reverse complement strand
GCCTCTGACTCAACGTCGTGACTCGTCGCTTAACCTTGGTGGCATCGAGCGGACAGGTTCGGAGGATATCTAACAAAGGGATTAGTGTTGGCAGTGAGGTCGCTGCCGCATTACTCACATGACGACCGCACATCACCAGGCGCCCTCTGCTTTCGTAACACTATTGTACTTATTGTTCCACTAATCATGGGGTGTTTTTTGAGCGAACCTTGACTTCTGTCGTGTCTTTTAAACCCTCGTCTCACCTTCTCCTCCCCGCCACTGCAAGGTGAGAAGAGGGAAGTTGTTGTTGTGCGGACCTTGGCCAACGGATACACCAACATAACTCTCAACACTTACTGTACGTGAGAAACCGCTACTCTTCCTTCTCCTCCTCCTTCTCCTCTTCTTCTTTATTTTTTCCTCTTATTTCTATCCTATCTTTATCCTCCGTACACCAATGCCATCTTTTTCCCTCTTCCCACCCTTCCCCTTCTCCTCCTCCTCCTCCTTGATCCATTGAACAAAACTCATACTTACATAGATTTGGCTTAAAAAAAAAAAAGAAAGAAAACCTCACAGAAAGAGAGGGAGGCACAAAAAGTTGACTCTCGCCACACTTCCTGCTTGAACGACAACATCTCTTCTCTTGACTTCCTGTGTTGATGACTTGCCTTGCCTTACAGTTCCTCCTCCTCCTCCTCCTCCTCCTCCTCCTCCTCCTCCTCCCCGCAAGCCGCAAGCACCGTATGAACTCGATTCCATGCTTCCAGCTCTGTTTTTTTTTTAACTGGCATTTTACTTTAGTTGTCAATCAGACACTGGTTTGCTTCTTTCAATACCATTACATTATATTAAACTGTCCTGCTTTTAATTGAGTACTTCAGTAAGGCTGCTGTGGGTGTGTTATTGATGTGAATTCAAAAGTTGGATGTACACTCGTTGGCGTTTTAAGAGCTGTAAAGAAACTCGTGGAGATTGTTGTGTTGTTTAGTGAAGATAAAAAAGACAGTAATGTTACAAATGTGTTTTAAATCACAGAAAGATGGTAAATAAAAATGTTTTGTTACACATTTATAAAGAGGACGATAGTACGAAGTAACCTTGTAGACTGTTAACCCTTTCACTGTTATGGACTTCCTTCATCAACATTTTGAGATTTAAAATATTACTTTGAAATATTGTTTATTTGGGTAAACAGTTAAAAAAACACAAGAGAATATAAATTGTCTTTTTTATTTATTTTATCTATCTATTTTTCAAACTACAGCACAACTTGAAGACCGTAGTACATACGAAAAAAATTAATATGTAGAATATGTAGCTTGGAAAAAAATATTTGGCATTGAAAGAATAAAGCGAATCAGGATCCGACTTCCTTATCTAAACTACCTGACGACTCTGTGACCGATCCTCTGTGGCAATAGAGGAAGATAACGCTAAGTCATGTGTTAATGTAACAACCGCAAGACTAATCCAGACGTATTGCCGAATTTTCCTGAACAGTATCATTCCATATTTATCACGCCAGGAATATTTACATAATGCTGTGGTTGCAAGAATCAAATAAAAAAAAGTTGTTGAAATTGACTCCACTAGCATTGCATTAGAGTAAAAATAAAAGCTTTTGTCCTACTTGAGTAAGGATGACGAGAGGATGAGGTGTCTTCATGCACATTTTCCAATGCCTCGCGGTACTGTTACTGTCACTTTGTGGATATCAGCAAGACATATCGTTGCATTAAATCATGGAGACAGAATCAAACATTTTCTCTCCACACAAATACGGATATATTGTCGTCTGAAACTATAATAAGAGAATAAAATGTTTACTCCACTATTAGTAAGGAAGAAGATGTATTAAATCACACGAAGAGAATAAAAGATTTTCTCCACATCACACGGAGAGAAATAAAAGTTTCGACTCGTATTCTTAAACCAACTGATCTCTCATTAGGATTATTTTCAAAGGTCACAGGAATGATTAGTAGGGTTATTATAAGTGTTTTTCCTTTTTCATTATACGTAATCCTTGTTAAACCGTCATTAGATTCATGGAAATAACCCTGAAATCTCCAATAACTTCCACGAGGGCCTGTTGAAAGTAATCTTGACTAGACGGTGAACCCTCGTGCCGCACTGTTAAGGAGATGATGGTGGTCTGAATTATAAGCACACAGAAAACGAGATAAAAAAAAATTATAAAAAAAGGCACCAAGTACATCACAAGCTTCTTCTTCTTCATCTTCTTCTTTTTCTTCTTATTCTTATTACTATTATACTGCTTATTCTTATTCTTATTTTTATTCTTATTCTTTTAAAGTGATAAGGTACCATTCAGTGTATTAGTGTGACTTATTAGGGTGTTATGATTAGTTATCAGGGTGTAATAGTGACATCAGTGTTAGGGTGACTGAACAGGGCGTTAGGGTGGCAGTGGCGTAAGATTGATTAAACAGTGTGTTAGAGTGATAGGTACCAGGGTGTTAGGGTGACATTCAAGGTGTCGGAATGTCACTTACGGTGTTAGTGTGACAGGTATCAATGTGTTATGTGTTAGGCCACAGTTAGGGTGACAGTAAGAGAAATATTCTGTTAATTAGGATGCCATTCAGATTGTTAGGGTGAAATGGCACCAGGTTAGCAAAGCGAAGAAATGTCACGTCTTTTATTCATGAAGAGAAATAAGAAGGTTTAATCCTAACTGCCAAGGGGAGGCACAGGATGGAGGGGCTGGCCGGCAGGGGGTCACGGCAAGGTCAGGCTCCTCATAGGCGACGCCCGTCATGGGGTTTCCCTGACTCCTCCTGGTGGGAAAAATCCTGTCGGGGACGCCGGATTGGGGGGAAGAGTACAGAGGAAAGGGGGTAGAGCGAAACTAGAGGGAGAAGATAGGGAGACAGAGATATTTAGAGAGAGGAAGGGTATGGGGTAGGACTAAGCTTCCTATGCTGGAGAGAGGAAATGATGTTTTAAGAAACGTTCCATAGATAAAAAAAAAAAAAGTGTCTGTTGATTACAGCTCTCTCCACCAAACTACCAGAATTATCCAAGGCCGGCATTCAGAATCGTTTTGTTCTCGTTCTCCCGCTACAATTGCTTTGAAAGACCACAGCGACAATTAGTCTAGTTCACATGAATGCTTTTTTTTCATGAATGATGTAGAATCCTTATCAAACTATTACCACAATCATGAAACGTTCTTGAAAATGCCCATGGATTATCAAAAGAGATGTTATGACATGTGGAGATTGGACGCAGCAACATTTGAGCAAAATAAGAACCTAGAACATATATCATATTTACTTTAAGAACCGTTATTTTTTTCTTGTAAACTTTGAAACTTCTGTTGAAAAGAAAAAGAAAACAGTGAGCTGTGCAATTAAAGTATCGAATGAGTGCAATTATTAGAGAATTATTTATCAAGTAGTAATAAAATACTTATCACGTCAACAATATATACTTAAATAAAAATTAATGAATGACATATTTATAGAAAAATAACGTAACCTGTAATCTATTCATGAAACTATAAAAAAAAAAAACAGGCAATCAGTATGTCAGTCAACCAGACAGCCAGTCAAAGAACTAGTTAGTTAACCGTCAGTTAGTCGTTAAGCTAGTCAGTAAAACAATCAGTCAGTCAATCAAAAGCAAAAACTAAGTCAGTTAACAAATTAGCCGGACAGTCAGTTAGTGACACAGTTATCAGTCCAGCCGGCTAGTCAGGAGGCCAGATATAGTCAGTTACTCACTCACTTACTCATTCACTCACTTAGCAAATCAACACGTATACGTAGGTAAGTAGAATAAAATGGAATAGCTACAATAATGCAATAAGAGCAAGAATGTAAGCAGGAAACAAGCAAGCACACCAGAACTTGAGAGGTGCTGTCCTGTCTGCCCTTCTGTGCCCTCCACAGAGAGAGAGAGAGAGAGAGAGAGAGAGAGAGAGAGAGAGAGAGAGAGAGAGAGGTGGGTATTCAATGACCAAGATGTTTATGATGATGCTTGAAATGATGAGGCTGTTTATGACGATGACGGTGATGAAGGTCGGTGATGATGTATGTGCTAACGATGAAAATTTGTATGTGAAAGGAAAATTATATGAACAAGGATGGAAATGTTTTGTTAACCTTATTCCCAGCGCAACAAGTACACGTGAGAAGCGAGGCCGGAGGCAGAATGTTTTTTTTTTTTAGGTCATCTACTCTCTCTTTGCTCTTCTTTTATTTTCAGCACCTTTGTAGTTTGTCGTTTCCGTTTACTTATTTTTACCGCGGTCAGCGTCACTATCGCTCCTATAGTCCCTTTTCTTCTCATCGAGCTCCATCACACACGTGCCCTTTCCTCTTCTCTTCACTTTTTTTTAACATACTTTTGTTATTAATACTATTTTTTTCACTTTAACTGTAATACTTTCACGCTTCCTGTCCTTGTTCCATTTCCTACCAGCGATTCCGCCCCCTCTTCCCTCAAGTATCCATTACAAACATCTGTTCTTTTCGCTTCCTAGAATATAATCGTTCCCTTTCCCACTAGCTCCCATTTACTCTTTCCCACACACCGTTTCCTCCCGTCACTCTCTATCGTTCTCTTCCCATTTTCCTTCAACACACCCATCCTGTCCCGTCACGTGGCTTACTAAACATCTCACCTTATTCTTGTTCTTCCCATTTTCATTCAACCCACCCATCCTGTCTCCACCTATGGCTTACCAAAGTCACCTCTCTATATATTTATTTTTCTATTTTCCATTAAAACACCCATCCTGTTCCACCTGATGCCTTACCAAACACTTCACTTTTTTTTTTTTTTTTTTTTACCTCAACACATCTGACTCGTCCCGTCTTCTTCCTAATGTCGCCCATACCTAGCTCTTTTATCCTGCAACTTCTCTTACATCCTTCACTCTACGTCCCCCAGGCAGTGTGACCATCTCAACTGTACAGTACTTGACATCACCAGGTCCGTGTCACCTGCATCCTGCTTTACTCGTACTGTGCAGCGCCTTACCTTGA
>NC_059292.1:16003653-16013653 GCF_017591435.1 Portunus trituberculatus | reverse complement strand
TACGTGTATTTGTGGGGAGAAATTTCGTTGAACAGTAGAGACCACTGAGGAAAAAGATATGTAGACTGAACGTGGAGTGACGAAACATCCTGCTTGGAGTGTGAAGTATTCTTTATGAATTACGAAAAGTGTTACGAGGAAATCTTTTCTTTTAGAGGGTTAATGGGAAGGTGTACATGGTCTTGGAAGGGTCTTGGAAGGGTCGTGGAGGGTCCTGGAAGGTTGGTAAGTGAGGGATGTAGAACTGGGAGCGTGGAGGGGATGGGTGTAGTGCTTTTTGGGGAAGAGGGTAGGGGTGGACAAGGGGGTGATGGAAGGGCGTTGTGGGTGACCTTGAGGGGGTGTGGTCCAGGCACACTGTCCTGACCTCCACCTACTCCACATCCCTCCGGGCATATCCACTCCCTCCTTTTCTCTGCCCACAAAATGCCCTCAAGGTCCAAGAAATTTCCTCCACTTATTGCACATCCATCCACGCGTCTCCACTCCCTCCTTCTGTCCCCCATGGCCTTCTACACTACATCTTCTCCCTCCACCTATTTCAAATCCATCCAGACGTTTTCATTGTCTCCTCCTTCTGTCCCCACATCCCTCCACTTACTTCATATTCATCCTTTAGTCTCCTCTTTCCTCCAGACCTTGTCCTCTCCTTCCACTTGTTCCACAGCCACATACCTCGCCTTCCTCTTGTCCTATACGTTCTCTTGTTTCTCACTCAACAATTCAAGCTCAAATGCAACAAGATGGAAACAATTATATAGGTTTCTCATACAGAAAAAATCATGCTTCACTTTCAGGTGTATAACGGAGTTGATGAAGGGCAATCTTGAATGATTTACAGACTCAGAGCAACACCACAGGAGGCAAAATGTAAATAGACTGAGTTATGGCGCTGCACCACCACAGGAGGGAGAGAGGATGGGACGGAGAGCGAGTCCTTCAGAGTCATCTCCTACCATCACCACCACCCACATGACCAACACCACTGCCAGCGTCATATTCTAGAACGATCTGCTACCTTATCGCGACTATGTATAAAACAGAATTGTATAAGTTATTTGAAGTTTCTAAAGGCGTTTTTATTAGTCTAATGATGGGTTAATGAAATATGGTAGAAACAAAAAATGAAAGAATATTTTTCTGGAATGTTTTCATAATCTAAATTATGGTTGAACAAAAATCTCTGTCGGGAATAGGGAAATAATGTTTTATGAGAGTGTTTTCATGATTATAATGAGACTTTAACAAAGATTCTATACTATTACTAAGGCAAAAGTGTTCTAAGGATATTTCCATGATTACAATGATCGCTCAAAAAAAATATTCCATGGCATGAATATAAGTAAATAGGGTTGTTCAAGCAAATCGTCATGATAATAATGATACTTAACAATCATTGAATACCATCAATAAGAAAAGAAATATATGAAAGGATGTTTCCATGATTCCACTTTAACTTTAACAAAGATTCTATGCCATAAATAGAGAAATAACATCAACAGGGCCTGACTAACTACCACTATGACGTCTGAAAACCGTCCTTGTGAATGTGCAAACCACTTATAAAAAACAGGAGTTTGAATCTTGTTACCTCCTACCATCATCACTACCAGCAACACTCCACCACCATCATCACCAACACACACACACTCTTCTTACCGCTTCCGTCATCAGAGTCAGTATCGCCACCACCACTACCACTACCACCACCACCACCACCACCACCACCACCACCACTACCTCTATTATCATCACAACAATGGTATGTAGGATTATGCGTCACGGATAATAGCACTTGGTCCGCTCCCTGAAGCTGCCCTGCCCAGAAAAATGACAGTGATGCTTCCGTGATGGTGTACAGAATGGATGAATAGATGAATAGATAGTTAGATAGATAGATAGACAGGCTGTCAGACAGACAGAGACAGGCAAATATGCAAAAAGAAAAAAATTATAGATAGATAGATAGATCGAGAAAGACACATAGATGAATATGTAGATAGATATACAAATATAGAAATTAAATAACTAACTAAATATAAAGATTAATGAATAAATATACACATGCAAAGACTGATATATATATATATATATATATATATATATATATATATATATATATATATATATATATATATATATATATATACGTAAAAGGAGAGAGAGAGAGAGAGAGAGAGATTCCTCACACACACACACACACACACACACACACACACACACACACACACACACACACGTCACCATCGTCATCACCATTTATTTCCACACAACTACCGCCCGGCCATAAACACACCACCGCCCCCGCGTGACGTAACACTCTCTCCCCTACCATCGTCCCCTCACACTCCCTCCCCTTTCCTTCTACCATTCCTCCTCCCCCCACTACCTCAAGGTCACGCTACTAATTTGGAACACCTTTACATTCACACGTATATACATACATGCATACATACATACCCTCCCTTTTATTTTTTCTATTACATACACACACGCACACACTCACACTACATAGATGCACGCACTTTGTTACACACACATCCAAGCACACGCACGCACGCACGCACAACACGATAGGATTATGCAACAATAAGTGGAAAAAACAAGAATTAAGGTTAATAAGGAGAGCACGATTATCCTTCATGTTGCTCTTGTTTTGTCGAAATTTTGTATCCTGTCTGTCTGTCTGTCTGTCTGTCTGTCCGACTATTTGTCTGTTATTTCTTCCTCTTCGTGTCTATCTATCTGTTTGTCTGTTTATCTGTCTGTGATTTTCCCACCTTGCTTCTCTTTTCGTCCCCTAGTTTGTGTCTGTCTTTCTGTCATTTCTCCTTATCCTGTCTGTTTGTATGTCTATCTATTTGTTTGTCTGCCATTATTCTCTCTCTCTCTCTCTCTCTCTCTCTCTCTCTCTCTCTCTCTCTCTCTCTCTCTCTCTCTCACTCCTCCTATCCCCCTCCTCTTCCTCCCTCTCTCTCTCTCTCCCTCTCAGCCTAGTCATAGTCACGTCAAGGGAAATGCCACTTAGTGTAAACAAACGCCAAATTCCTCAGGCGGAAATCCACACAATAAACACAGCCACGTAATGTCCGGGGTGGCGATGAGAAATGTGCGGTACGTCCCAGTGTCTCGGTGCCTCGTTGCCTCGACCTTGTACACAGCGACGCGAAAATAGAACCGCAGCTGCAAGATCCCCGTGTATACCTAATTAGGATTGCTGACCTTTCAAACACACTTAACATTTTTCCTTTTCTGGTGTTTGGAAGGTTGTTCTATATGGTACGATCTTGCTCTTGTAGAAATTACGCATGAATGTATCTACTGTTGCAAGTTGTCTAGAGTATTTATGATTTTGAAAACACAGATGTAACATTTTTTTTCTTTACCGGTGTATGGAAGGTTATAGTCTCATCTCTTTCATCACGTCCCATCTAACTCAGGTAGAAATATATATATATATAATATTACTTATAACCAGTGCTGCAAGATTTCAAGTATATTTAAGTAAGATTAGTGGCATTTAAAATACAAAAACACAAATAATAGTTTCCCTTAAGGGTGCATGGAAGGTTATAACATCATCTCCCACTCCATTACGTCATGCAATCTTGTCTTACTCAATTAAAAAAAAAGAAAGAAAAAAAACATTGAACTGCAGCTTTAAAATCCCGAGTGTATCCAATAGGAATGCTGACCTTTAAAACACACGTAAGATTTTCCTTTACCTGTATATGAATGGCAGTTACATGTACGTCCCTCTCTCTTACTCTATCAGATTTACAAGTCATGATAACTAGTCACACGTGGGTATTTCAGAGCCAGTAATTGTTTTAAGTGGAATGACAACGGTAATATATTAGTGAGTGGTGCAAGATATTACGTGAAAGATAGGAATGTTGCTGCCGCTGCTGCTGCTGTTCTGTCACTCCTGTACTCCCTAAATGTCGTAAAAGGCAACTAAGCGGGAAAGAGTGAGGGGACTATATAGAACTTCCTCCTCTGTGTGTTTATTCCTACAATGATAACAGGAGTGGTGAAGTCTAGTGTCGTGAATCACACTTTAAAGGATGGTTTCTGTTTTACAGAGAAACAGATAGACAGACAGCTAAACAGGCGCACAGAAAGACAGACAGAAAAAAGCTACATTAACAGAGATAGATAGATAGATAGATAGATAGATAGATAGATAGATAGAGAGACAGACAGATAGATATATAGATAGATAGATAGATAGATAGATAGATAGATAGATAGACAGAGAGAGAGAGAGAGAGAGAGAGAGTGTGTGTGTGTGTGTGTGTGTGTGTGTGTGTGTGTGTGTGTGTGTGTGTGTGTGTGTGTGTGTGTGTGTGTGTGTTTGTGTGTGTGTGTGTGTGTGTGTGTGTGTGTGTGTGTGTGTGTGTGTGTGTGTGTGTGTGTGTGTGTGTGTGTGTGTGTGTGTGTGTGAGCATATGTGTGTGTGTATTCTCTGTAAAACATCTGTGGTGCACCTAATAACTGAGTGTTTTAGAATTACACTGAAAATATCTGTAGCGATGCATGTTATCAATAGATAGCACTACACATGTACCACAGAAGTAATAATACATACATATCTTGTCCTTACGAACCACTAGCTTCCTGCAGCAGTTGTTCTTATGGAAACAGTCGAGAAGGGTAATATCATCAACATCTGGCAGAAAAGCTCAGTATCAAGTGGGCGTGAACTAATTACAAACACAACCGAATATTTTCAAAACTAAAAAAAAACTATTTTCAAAAGCCACAGAGACAGTAGAGTTTTTTTTTATACTGGTGATGCAGAAGCTTTGTTAAATTGTCTATAGAATAATAAAAACGTCCTTGAAACTATTAAAGATTTTACTGAATATGTTAAAATCAGTCAATATAAAATTCTTGAATGCTTGAAAGGCGGCTACGAGATGTAAGGGAGCACCAACTAGACAGCATCGTGCAAGGAGTTCAAGATGTCTTTCCCTTTACTGATGCAGAACCTCAGGCATAACTATAACAATAAAAACGGCCTTGAAAATCTTGCAGCTTCAACTAGAGGGTGTTAAAACAGTCGAGATAGCATTCCAAAAACGTTTGGGAATGCGGATACAAGAGTTAAGGAAGCACCAGCTGGGCAGCAACTTGCAAGGAGGTCAAAAGCCTCCAATGACACACGTGCTGTTCCGCTGCTGTGCCGTAAACACTTTAAAACAAATCTTTCACACTTTCAAGTGAATCATGACCAACAATTCATTGGGCTGGCCACATACACAGAGCCGAGGTTCTTTGCTTTCCACTTACCAGCTGAACACCAGATCCCTTTGTTTGCACTGAGCCACCTACAGAGCATCACGGAGGGTAACAAAGAATAACAAACTGCAACATACCACTCCTATCATTGAGTCCATCCTACGCTATTGGATTGCCTAATGTGATCCGGACCTCATTGTTGACTTTATCTATTCGTATCTCATTCTCTGCCTCACATGTCGTTACAATTTACAACAACTTCCGTCACATCCACTCACGAACTCTCAAGGATTGGTTACGTAACTTCTCAGGTAACAAAAAAAAAGACATCTGATATTAGAATTTTTACATTTTTCCTCCTCCTCTCTTGGCGTCACAAGGACAAGCAACCGATCTGTCCACAACTGTCCGGATTCTTCTCCTCCCTCCCACGTAACTGTTATGCACTTAAAGGAATGAGGCGAGAGAGAGAAGAAAGAAAAAAAAACTATAATAAAGGAAAAACCAACACCTGAGGACACCAAGTAGAGATGGCCACGCATAAAACAGCGTTACTTCTCCCAAGGCAAACTTCAAACCTGGCCTTGGATATTTTTTTCTTTTTTTCTGATGGGTTGGAGGGTGAGAGCAGCGGGGTAGGGGGCGAGTGGCGGCGCTCCGGGGAAGTGCATGTAAACAAAATTCTACTGGTGAGTGGCGTGGGTGACTGATGAGGGGGACGAATGAGGGAGGAAAGGAGGAAGGGAAGGAGGGAGTGAAATGGGGAGCAGTAATAGTAAGTTAGGTCTCTCTCTCTCTCTCTCTCTCTCTCTCTCTCTCTCTCTCTCTCTCTCTCTCTCTCTCTAAAAGCATCGTGATGATTAATAATGTCGAGCTGTGAAATGTATAAGAAAAGGAACACAAAGTAAAGACAAACATCACCAGACATTGCCTATTAATTAACAACACTGAAGTGGTTGCTTATAATGACTTGCGTTGTATTGAAATAAACAAGAGTACTAGAAACGATGAGAGAGAGAGAGAGAGAGAGAGAGAGAGAGAGAGAGAGAGAGAGAGAGAGAGAGAGAGAGAGAGAGACCACCACATGGATCAGCACGCCGGGGTCTGCAAAACGCTCCTGCCACGCACATTTACTACTGACTGGTTTGGTGAAGATCCCTCAGTCTTGTTGAGCCTGGTGACCTTGATATATTTATGTGGACCGGTGCCCCTCTCCACGGCCACATAAAAACACCCACAACCTCGCATACATTACCCAACTCTCTCTCTCTCTCTCTCTCTCTCTCTCTCTCTCTCTCTGATCAGCTCACATCACATGTCACCAAACCAACACAAAGCTATGCAATATGAAAAGAAAAAAAAAAAAGACAAGCTGAACAATGGCGCGGACCTCACTAAGGCCCTTGAAATGGAGATAAATAAATACATTCACCATGACAAAATAAGACTGGTGGAATGTGATATGAATGTCAAACAAACAGGAGGTGATAAGGCGAAGGACAGAGCTGTGTATGTGTGTGTGTGCGAGAGAGAGAGAGAGAGAGAGAGAGAGAGAGAGAGAGAGAGAGAGAGAGAGGGGGGGGGGAGAAGTGGATGAGGGACGGAAAGACACAGACAAATACACTTTAGAAAAAGAAATAAAGAAACAAGCACTTTTATTACCATTTCACAGCTAAGTCACAGTTTCGGTAGATAGAGGCGGATGATTGAAGGGTGGATGTGGATTGAGGTGGAGGACGCTTTTGTGGTAGTGCTGATGGTGATGTGGATGGGGGAAGGTAGTGTGTGTGTGTGTGTGTGTGTGTGTGTGTGTGTGTGTGTGTAAGTCCTTCACCAGGCAATTAAATTCGAGGGTGGAGCTGTTGCGTGCGGGGATATGGATGGGATGCGCCGAGGCAGTGACCTTGAAACACACCGTCCGGGTGCAAGGCGGGGCCAGAATGAGGGTTATTAAATATCGGAAGACGGATTAGGAAGAAAAAAGAGATAAAAAAAAAAGAGAGAGAAGCAAAAAAAATAAAAGAAAAGAAAGAAAGAAAAAAGAGACTTAACTTGTGAGCTGAAAGGATGAAAAAAAAAAGATAGTGGAAAAAAATAATTGCAGGCTCATCTTGCCCTCCACGCACGATTGGACACGACTGGATACTGCTCCCTTCTCTCCCACCCCAGACCTACCTCCTCCTGTCCCTCTCCCTATCCGCTGTGTGTGTGTGTGTGTGTGTGTGTGTGTGTGTGTGTGTGTGTGTGTGTGTGTGTGTTGGCTACGTGTTTGATTATTTGGTTAGTAGATATGTTGCAGTTCCCCTGACACACACTCAAACACACACACACACACACACACACACACACACACACACACACACACACACACACACACACACACACACACACACACACACACACACTGCTGCTGCCTCATCTTGCTCACAGACTCGTCCCCAGCCGCCAGACAAGCAGGTGGCCCGCACGTCTCACCTGTCCCGCCACCTGCCCGCTGGTGCAAACAATTACTCCAAAGAAAGACTGTCCAAACTCTCTCCTACTTTATCTTCCGAGGTGGGAAATAGACACTAACGAGGCAACTGCACATTAACCCGAATCTTGTTGGCTTTTGTCTTCAATGCGCATTAGTTTACTGTAAGGATGGAAATGGATTAATTAATCTCTTCATTTTCTTGATAACGGAATTCTTGAGTAGATAAATGAAGGTTTGAAATGGAAAAATATCACTTGATTATTTATACATCAACTATTTTTTATTCTATGGGAACGTGTAACAAAGTGCTTCTTCATCACACACACACACACACACACACACACACACACACACACACACACACACACACACACACACACACACACACACACACACACACACACACGAAGGAAAAAACTAATTTGTCTTATTTGCACACAACATATTTATCTTGTTATATCTAATCACACAAATGTTCGTCCCTTGAGGAGAGGTTTAGCAAGGACAAAGCCGTGCATTCCACATCCTCTCCACCTCCCCTGCGGCGCTTCCTGACCTGACCACCGACGGGAGGGGACACACATCGCCGCCAGCGCCAGACAGGCACAACTTTCCCAGGAGGCGCAGCATACTTTGTCTTTCTGTCTCTTTTATATTTTTATTTCATTATCGTGAGAAGACCCGCTTGGCAACGCCGTGCACTTCCGTTTGCAAGTCCGCGGTAGGGCTTTACGGCAAGGTCGGCGGAGAGGAGGAGGAGGAAGAAGAGCAGGAGGAGGATATAGTGGGTGGGGAAAACTGAGGGACAGTACAAATAGCGGCGACATTGAAAATCTAAAAGCTTTCGACTGCTAACGAGAATATCACACTTATTACTTAATTTCAGAATACAGAAACGAAATAACGATAAAATAACAAATTACGAACACTGAACAATTTTCCTTATTATTTTCTGAATCTGTTCCATATTTTGCTAAACAATGACCTAATGGAAGAGAAATAGAGGTAAATGAGGAAGGGATAAGCAGTGTTCATAGCTTAGCATCTAAGGTACAGCTGTGCATGACTAGTGCTGGAGGCGAGGTGGAGACTTGAGGAAGGCAGTGGGATGGGCAGAGTGAGGGAGAGAGTGTCGTCTATTAGGGTGTGTGGCGCTGGATGAGGATGTAAATTGTTAATTGCGGGGAAGTACGCAGAGAGATATTATGAAGTTACTGTTAATTAATATACATAGGTGTGTGTGTGTGTGTGTGTGTGTGTGTGTGTGTGTGTGTGTGTGTGTGTGTGTGTGTGTGTGTGTGTGTGTGTGTGTGTGTGTGTTGCATATGAATTGGGTGGAATTATAAGGATACAGAAATAAGATAACAAGAGAAAAAAGAGAAGGAAAGAGGGAAAAAAAAGGGGGGGAAGGAAAGGAGAGAGAAAGAGCAAGGAATGGATGGGGAGGGGAGGGGAGGAGAAAGAACTCGGACCGATGCAGTGCTAAGCTTCTACAGCATCTCATGGGATATATCAAGCCACGTAATCTGGCGCAGTAATCCGCCTTCGAGGTTGGACGGCCGGCGAGGAGCACGGAACTATTTTTACCTGCACCGATGTAAACGAAGCCCCGTTGGGTGAAAACATTACTGGCTCGAGTCACGCACGCACCCCCAGCACTAAGCTGCACTACGACTGCTAAGATATGAACGACTAAATGTTGTTACGAAACGACGACGTATACACACGCACACACACACACACACACACACACACACACACACACACACACACACACACACACACACACACACACACACACACACACACACACCTTCCTCAACATACACGTAATCAAGGTTGAATGTGTTACGGATTGAGTTTTATAAGCACATCACGGACACAAACTTGCTAACCACGCCCACTCTAGTACCAGACAACACCCATGCAGCCTTTCTTTATTACCTGCCACCACACATCATCAGCGCAAAAAAGTTACCCTCTCCTTATTTTTGTGACTAAAAAATAAAATAGATATAATAATGAAAAAGAGTAGTAATAGCACATCATACCTCACTTATACTAACCATAAGAGAAAGTATACCGGAACAACACAGCAATACAAGGCTACAATGAAAATCAACATCATGTCCCTCTCTCTCATTACAAAGACTCATGCCAAACAATCCACTCCAACCAAATTTTACTGCTTAGAAAAATAGCCGTATTTTTTCGTATTCTTTTATGTTTAATTTTTTTTAGGTTGTGAGCAGAAGAAAAATGTTTACTTAAAAACCTAAT
>NC_059292.1:15996153-15998653 GCF_017591435.1 Portunus trituberculatus | reverse complement strand
CCGTATCAATTTCCTGTGTTTCAAGTCCTCCCTTATACCCTTTTTCCTAATCTTTTCCTTGTCCTTTTCTCCTCCCTTCTTCTCCATATCTTCCAACAATTAATTTTCTTTCTCTCTCTGTTCGCCTTCCTATCGTCATCGTATTTTTTCTCTCTCCTTATTTGTTTTACATCTTTCGTAATCTTTTCTCTCCCTTATATTTTTCCCCCCTCTACTTTCTCTCCCTTCGTTCCTTATTCCTCTCTCATCGCCCTCCCTTCCTACACATTATTCCGTCCACACTTGACCGTGAACCCTGTCCCTCCACAACTGCTCCTGAACAAATGCACTCAGGTCGATGAACGGCTGCTCCTGTATAGGTGTGCCAGTATACATGGCAGGCGCACACTGATCGTTATCTGTGAACCGTTCGTTGGCGTGGTATCACATTACACTTTTTTTTTACGGCGGTAGCATGTGTGTACCAAACGCTCCCAAGGTCATAATACTATTAATGCTGCTCCCCCTCCTCCTCCCTGACAAACTTCCTCTGGTATCTTTTCCTATTTCTTCATCAACATTACCACCACCATCACCGACACACACGTAGACACTATCACCATCACTGCCTTCAGTTGCTTTTACCATGGCACTCATCACTACCACCACTACCTCCACTTTCCACCACACACCAATGTCTACACATACATAAGTAGAGGAGGACATACTACAGTTACAGATACTTATATTAAAGCTACTAGGTTGATCTGACTTCGTGATTACCATCCTAAAGTACTGATTTCTGATCCATTGCTGTTTTATTTGTACTTTTTAGCCATTGTATCTATAATTCATGTTCATGGTGTTTTTATTTCTTTTCTGGTCATATAAATACCTACGAAACTCACTATCAAACTATTACTATTATCTCTGCCACAGCTACTGTTTAATGTGGAAAAGTCTGGACAGGTTTCAACAAACAGCTACAGTACCCAGTCACCCACACACCTCGTCACGCACCACCCACCGCACCCCGTCACCCCCGCGCAGCTCCCCCTACCCCTCGACAGCAGCTTGGGGCCTCTCACGACCTCCGCTTGACCTCGAGGAGAGAGATACGGGAGGCGAGATACCCGTTATCATTGGTGGTAATGACATTAGCGTGTTGGAAGGCCCAGATAACGGCTTCCTGTGGTCTCACTACCACCAGCGCCAACACCACCAGCGTTCTCGCCGACACCACCGCCACCGCCACTTGCACCACCATCTCAACAACTAAACAACAAACAGTAGTACATTACAAAAACATGGATAATGTCTCCAGACAAGTTATGTTCTTGTCATTCGATACTCGGTTCATATTTTCTTACCTACCTCTACCTCTCCTTCCCCTTTCTCCTCTTCCTCCTCCTCCTCCTCCTCTTGTTTCTCATTCTTCTTCTCTTACTCCTGTTCGTTTCTCCTCCACTTTTTATCATCGTTCTTTCTGTCATCATTTCCGTAAATGTTTTTTTTTTATTTTCAAGGTCAGATCAGCAACGGATATCTCTCTCTCTCTCTCTCTCTCTCTCTCTCTCTCTCTCTCTCTCTCTCTCTCTCTCTCCTCACATTACATTCCTGGCTTCTCTCTCCTCACATAACATTCCTGGCTTCTCTCTTCTTACCATTTCACTCAAAACGTCTTTCTAAAAAATACATATTTCTCCATTTTTCTCTCTTTTCCTTCCCTCACATTCTTCACCCTCATCTACCCTACATCCTCCCACATTGGGAAGAGGAAGGGGAAGAGAAAGAGGGGAAGAGAAGAGAGCGGGAGGGAGGGGATAGTACTGTGGTGGAGGGCTGGTAGGGTGGGGCTAAGGGAGAGGAATGGCTGGCGGGAGAGTCAGGAGGGCGAGCAATGGAGTGGAAATGTGGAGTAAGGGAGGGAGGGATGAGGCTTGCGTGCGTCACATTTGACCTTGGACTCTGCTGCACTGAATCTTGCATACGTTCAAAGTCCACCCGCCCTAACTAACTAAGCACACGGATGGGTGGGTGCAGGAGCCCTCCGGAGCCGTTAGCTGAAAAGTGTAGGGGTGCTCTGTGTGTGTGTATCGCTTTTGCGTTTTGCGTGTATGTGTCTGTGTATGGGGGTTTGTGTGGGGATTGTTAACAGTGTTTGTGTCTGGAGGGTTGGTTGGAAAAAGGTGTGTGTGTGTGTGTGTGTGTGTGTGTTCCGATGAAGATAAGTAAGTAAACAGTTGAATACTGACAGATTGTTAGCTAGTCAATGAGAGAGAGAGAGAGAGAGAGAGAGAGAGAGAGAGAGAGAGAGAGAGCATTTTTCTTTTCCTACTCACAAACTGAACTCTCTCTCTCTCTCTCTCTCTCTCTCTCTCTCTCTCTCTCTCTCTCTCTCTCTCTCTCTCTCTCTCTCTCATGTCAGCCAGCACGTGCGCCCCACCACTCCTTTGAAAGATAATATCAAACAAGCACGCATGCAGTGCAATCAGGCATATACTGAACTTCCCACTATACT
>NC_059292.1:15976153-15991153 GCF_017591435.1 Portunus trituberculatus | reverse complement strand
ACTAAGCAAAAAGTATGAATAAACACATTTCAAGACAAGCCTTCCCAACCATCCCCACCTCAGCCCCCTGCTCGGAAATAACAGGTTCCACGAGACACAAACACGACTGAAAAAAGATAACGAAGACAAAAAACTTAGGCTCACCCACACGACCAGAGGGAACCCAAGTGCGTCACGGGCCCTTAGGTGACGCAACACCCACGTACCACACCCCTGTGCACAATGCGTCACCTTTTACATATGTCACAAGCCAACAACTACTTTTCTTTTTTTTCTCCTACATCGTATTTACGTAGTATGAAACAGTGTCCCTTCAAGCGACCGCCTCACCTACTCGTTCACTCTCTCTCATCCCTATCCCGACCAAGACTCATCACCGCCGGACGCAGCCACTTAAAATTCCCATTGGAAGTCCCTGCTTGTTTCTGTCGCCCTTATTCTGAAACGTTTAGAACTTTCATCAAAATCATTTTCAGAGACAAAGGGAGTGCCGGTAATATTCCCATGACTTTTTTTTCCTACTGATGATGCAGAATTCTCGTTAAGCTATCTATCACTTAAAGCACAAAAACATTCTGGAGAAACTACCGCAAGAGGACTTCCAGGAGAGAATGTTAACTGTAAACGATGTAGGATGCCGAATAGAAATGTTTCAGTATATTGATGAATATTTTGATCTTCCTATGATTTGAATGAATTTCTAGAGATGTATTAAGGAACTATTGTGAATTGATTCCCTTTCAATAACCATAATTTTTCAGGAGTGGCAATTAATAAAGACTTTTTATCTAGTTTCCTTGGTTCTTTTTCCTTCTATCCAAGCTTTCATTTCACACATAGATAAAGAAAATAATTAAAGTCAGCAACAGTTAGCAAAGTTAGTAAAGTAAGGATGAGTGCAGTGGGGTTTCGCCGTGAGTATTCAGCTCCCAGACTCACGTTACAGACGCCCTTTGGTGATTCATGAGCTCGTATCGTGTTACTCATAATCTATTGCTCTTTTTTTTTCCAAGGAAGGAGAGCTGGGAGGGAGAGAAGGGCGGAATACGAGGCGCAGACCACGAAACATAGGAAAAAGAACTGCAAGAGAAAAACTGGTCGTGTGCTTATCCAGTGTAATATGAAAAAAAAAGTTGGGTTACTGTTTTCTTTTATCGTAACAGTTATGGCGAACTGGTGGCAACGTCCATATAAGGCAAGAGATAGAACAGTTACTGCACTGACCTGCCTGCAATCTAGATCTAACCATAAATGGAAACAAGACGAATAATAATAATAATAATAATAATAATAATAATAATAATAATAATAATAATAATAATAATAATAAAATAACAATAATAATAATAATAAAAATAATAATAATAAACCTACTTACCTGTCAAACCTCTCTCTCTCTCTCTCTCTCTCTCTCTCTCTCTCTCTCTCTCTCTCTCTCTCTCTTTCTATCTATCTATCTATCTATCCATGTACCCATCAATTTATCCGCCAACCTATCTATTTATCTATACGTGAGCCTGAGATATCTCCTAGAAGAACGTATCTAAGACAAGACGTCACGCCACACCTCGAATGACAGTGTGGGTGAAAACTACAGAGAAGGGAGGGCAGTTTTAAGTCCCGTCACTCATGTCCCGTTTAGTCGTCCTTTATGATGCGTGAGAAATACGGTGCTGGCGGCGGCGGAGTGGTAATTATGGGAGGAGGAGGAGGAGGAAGAAGAAGAAGAGGAGGAGGAGGAGGAGGAGGAAGAAGAAGAAGAAGAGGAGGAAAAATATGATCCAAAGAAGGAGAGTTTGAATATAACATACTCACGTAAGTCATTTAAATGTCACATTAAATATTACTACTACTACTACTACTACTACTACTACTACTACTACTACTACTACTACTACTACTACTACTACTACTGCTACTACTACTACTACTACTACTGCCACAACTGCTGCTACTACTACTACTACGACTACTACTACTACTACTACTACTACTACTACTACTAGCGTCTCTCCCTTCTCTTTGCCCCTGCAGGAGTTAAGGTTTCTCCGTGCTTGAGCTCACGAAACATGACAGGGTGGTGGTGGTGGTGGTGGCGAGGTGGTGGTGGTGAGGCCCTTGATGGTGACGCCTACGTGTGTGTGTGGGGGTGTCCGGTGTTGGTGGTGTCCGTGGCGTGGTCAGGTGGCGCTTGGGTGACCTTGGCTGTCCTGACGCAACACAGGATGCCCGCTGTTGCTCCTGTGGGAAGTTTACTGGTGATGATGGTTGTGATAAGGCGGCGGTGATGGTGATGGTGGTGGCGGCGGCGGCGGCGGTGATGTTGATGGTGATGATAGTGATGAGGAGGGGGATGATGAGTAACTAAGATATAAGCTAAAAAAAACTCACTCTAGATACGTTATAAGTGTTAAACAACAGGGTACGAGCGCAAGTGTATGTGTGTGTGTGTGTGTGTGTGTGTGTGTGTGTGTGTGTGTGTGTGTGTGTGTGTGTGTGTGTGTGTGTGTGTGTCCGTGACTGTGTGTAGTGTGAAAGCGCGGTATGAAATTAAATATTCTCTTCACAAACCACCCTGCATGACTTATGTTTGGGTACAATTAGTACATTTACATAGGTGCAGTGACTGCCCACGTGCCTGAGAGAGAGAGAGAGAGAGAGAGAGAGAGAGAGAGAGAGAGAGAGAGAGAGAGAGAGATATAAGGTCACACTAGTTATATCCTGGCACGTGTCGAGAAGGAGCCAGGGAGGGGCGTGTTGTCTGGAGGAAGTGAGAGAGAGAGAGAGAGAGAGAGAGAGAGAGAGAGAGAGAGAGAAGGAACAGGTCATGAAGGAGGAGAAAGAGCAGGAGGAAGAAGAAAAGGAGATAGTGGTTGGTTTTTAGAGGAGGAGGAAGGAGCAGAGGATAGGTAGTGCGGCGGCGGCGGCGGAGGAGGAGGAGGAGGATGGTGCGGCGGGCAACTGCGGTATCAGATGTCTGTGGTGCAACCGACACGCCTCCGTCACCTTGACTGGGTTGGGGTGTCATCGCTGGCTTGCTCCTCCACTTCCGCCAACAACAAGCAGCCAATGCACTACAGCAGACCAACTCCTCCTCCTCCTCCTCCTCCTCCTCCTCCTCCTCCTCCTTCTTCATCATCTCCTCATCTCCTCAAAAGCGCAGGGGCCAGGAAAGGGGAGGCATTATTACGGAAGGAGCGGGCTGAGTGGCTAATAAAGAGAATAGTAGCTTAGTGGAGAGGAGGAGGTGGAGAGTGGCGGCAGACGAGACGGAAGGAGAACAAACAGGAAGGATGAGCAGAAAGGGGCAACATTGATAGGGAACAAGGTACCACTTTTACACACGGGCGCGCACACACACACACACACACACACACACACACACACACACACACACACACACACACACACACACAACGCAGAACACACACACAAGCGCATTTAGATAACATGGTGATATCAAGTACAATGATAAGAAACAGCACGAGAATGACGCATATTATTTACCCCGACACACACACACACACACACACACACACACACACACACACACACACACACACACACACACACACACACACTAGCTGCAAGGACCTGTAAGGAAAGAGACAGGCGTTGGCGGCACATTTGGCAATGACACGGAGACAAAGGGATGAGGACAAGGCTTAGGAGGGAGTGGCGGCGGGAAAGGAAGGAGTGGAGGGCAGGAAGGGGGGATAAAAAGGAAAGGAATGGCGAAGGGTTTGGTCAGGGAGTGTGTGTGTGTACGTACGAACGTGTAAATAATTAGTGTTCGTTGGTCATTTTTCTTTTTTCTATACATACTGAATATATATTATATGTTCCAAAAATGGATACGATGAATGGTTCAGTATTCCGTTTTGTTCTCTTCATTTGCGGAGACTTTGCAAGTTAATGCGTGTAAATCAACTACGACTGGTGAATTAAAAAGTCTGATCTGATATCTGCAGTATTCAGCCCTGCTTTAGAGAGAGAGAGAGAGAGAGAGAGAGAGAGAGAGAGAGAGAGAGAGAGAGCGTTGTGATTCTCAGGTGGAAACGAATGATGCGCCAAAGGAAGAGAGGGAATAGACAAGCAAACAGTCAGACAGGCACTCGTGTTACGCTCTAGGAAACGAACTGCAGAAACAGAGACGTTCACAGGCACGCAGGAATGAGGAACATTGTTGCTTCATATTTCAATTACGTCAGTAGTTACGACAAGGTGGACGGAAGGGGTGGAAGGAAAGAGATTGGAGGAAGGGATGGAAGAAAGCGGTTGGAAGGAAGGGGATGGAAGGAAAAAGTCAGGAAGGAAGGGACGGAAGGGGGCTATTAATCATGCTGGGATCATTGACTTTAAAGCTCATTGTTCATTTGTATTTGCATTTCCTGTTTGCATGTTGTGTACACATATCGCCAGATTCCTTATTAAGTCGTTCGTGGAATCTGAATTGATACCTGGGCATTCCATACGTGAATTTAAGTGCGTGACATTCTTTCTGTCCCAGAAAATCAAGAATGCTACTTGAATACTGTCTGCTTTTACGCGCGTGTAGTATTTTAGTATAATTCATTCCGTTTTATTCTTATTTACGTATCTACTTTTTTGTATTTGTTTTTTGTTGCTCTATACATGTTCATTCTACATGATAAAGGATTTTCTCTCTCCCAGAAACAAGGAAAACATAATCTACGTGCCTCGCTGCATTGTTCTACGACACGTGACAGTTCATTACCAGCAAGAAATAGACTTTTGATTCTGCATATATAATCTTTAAGTCTTTTTGTAGCAATGCTGTTACAAAACCACCACGAACTTTACCTGAGTCATTTTCAGTGTACGTACGTAAAAATAGGACAAACACAACCAAAATCTTTACATCACGTCTTCTCTTTCTCTGCCTTTCACACACCTTAGCATACTTTTCTTTCATTCCCATCTTCTAAAGTCCCAGCAACCGTGGCTGAACGTGCCGAGCGACCCAGCCAGGCGATGAGGAGCGTGACGAGTGTGTGGTCTAGAGTGAGTATGCGGAGGACATTCCAAGGACAAAAGACAAAGGGTCAAGGCCAAATGGGAAAGAAAGTCAGGGGTGAAAGCAAAGTGTGGAGCGTTCATGGTTCAGGGTCGAGTGTATGGACGAGGAGTGAAAGTCAAGCGGCGTTGGGACTAGCGAGGGTTACAAGGCGTTGGTGGCAGCCTGGCGTAAGACTGGCATGATGTGTGAGGGTCAAGGTTTGCTCTGTGACATGTGGGTCGTAGAGCTGAAGGATCTTTGTGTTGATTGAGGCCAAGTAGTGTATAGTGATTGGGGGTAAGTGTGGGTGTAGTAGAGGAATTGTGATAAACTGCGAGGAGAAGGAGGAGGAGGAGGAGGAGGAGGTGTGAAAGAGGTAAGATAAGGAAAGAGAGAGAGAGAGAGAGAGAGAGAGAGAGAGAGAGAGAGAGAGAGAGAGAGAGAGAGAGAGAGAGAGAGAGAGAGAGAGAGAGAGAGAGAGAGAGAGAGAGAAGGAAATATACACACGATAACAGGATACACATTACAACATTTCTCCCGATAAGAGCAATACCACACACACACACACACACACACACACACACACACACACACACACAAGGGTATTGAGTATGGACACCACTACCCGGAGGTCAAAGGTGAAGGTCAAGTGGTGGTTGGGCCTCGTCGTATCAGTGGGATGGAAATTTTCTGTAGGCGTTCCTCGTCACCCCGCGACTGTTTAGGCTTCGGAGGACCCCCACCCACACCAGCCAGGACCCCAGTAGCAGCAGACCCCACGCAGCAGGCCTTCCCTCAGGGCCAGACGGATGTTATCATTTCAAGGAGAGAAGGGGACGTGGTGATAGTACGTAGTAGTAGTAGTAGTAGTAGTAGTAGTAGTAGTAGTAGTAGTAATAGTAGTAGTAGTTGTTGTTGTTGTTGCTGTTGTTATTGTTGTTGTTGTTGTTGTTCTAGAAGTAATAGTAGTAGCAGGACCAGCAGCAGCAGTAGTAGTAGTAGTAGTAGTAGTAGTAGTAGTAGTAGTAGTAGTAGCAGTAGGAGGGGAGGGGAGGGGGAGGAGGAGGAGGAGGAGGAGGTGGAGGAAGAGAGAGGAGCAGTAGCAAAAGGGATGATGCTACGAGAGAGAGAGAGAGAGAGAGAGAGAGAGAGAGAGAGAGAGAGAGAGAGAGAGAGAGAGAGAGTAAAAGTATCTCACTGATAATACAAGAGGACAAAAAGGAGAGGAGGGGAGGGAGGGAAGGAAGGAATTTGGAGGACTATGAGAGAAAAGGAAAGTGAAGGAGGGGAAATGAGAGGGAAATGAAGGGGGCGAAGAGCACTGAAGACCAGAAAGAGGAGGACAGGGAGGAGGAGGAGGAGAAAGAGGAAGAGGAGGAGGAGGAGGAGGAAGAGGGAGGGAAGAAGAGAAAAGAAGGGAGAGGAGGGAGTGGGGTGGGGTATGCCAGGTTTAAAGGTCAATGGCTTGCGAGTGTAGGCCTAAACACGTTTCTTGCCTTCCTTTCTACATCTCTTCCTTCCTCTCATCCGTTTTCCGAGCACAAACTCTCTCTCTCTCTCTCTCTCTCTCTCTCTCTCTCTCTCTTAGCAACAGTCACCTATACTTTAAAATGCATTCCTTGTTCTCTCTCTCTCTCTCTCTCTCTCTCTCTCTCTCTCTCTCTCTCTCTCTCTCTCCGTAAAAGCTGTGTAAGGTTGGTGTGTGTGTGTGTGTGTGTGTGTGTGTGTGTGTGTTCACAGTTTGATGGGCACAGTTCATCCTCATTCCTTTCTCGTCCCATCATTGTAACACGTGACTCCTCTCAGGTCAATCCGCCCTTCTCCCTTGCATTTCCTTCTCTCTCTCCCTCTCCTTCTCCTATCCTCTTTAAGCTCTTTATAATGCCTGGCTGCCCCCTACAAACGCTCACATCCCTCTCTCCCTTGAATATTATCACAACGCTCTTCTTCCTTTCACTCCTCATAACCTCTCGCTCATCATCCATCCGTCCCTCGCTGCATCACTTGATAGAACTGTTTGTTTATAAGAGGGCAAGGATTAGCAGGTTTTAGGTAAGAGGTTGATGTCATGAAAGTACTGTGAGGTGCTATTCTTCTTCTCGTATTACAGTGCTACCCTCTGTTCTTTATGTAAACCTTGTCCTCCTACTCCTTACTTTCTTTATTTCTTACTCACTTTTCTCTCTTCAGAACTGGTATAACACCACAAGTCTTGGTGACACCGTGTTAAAATGCAGAAGAGCTATCTCCTACACCATTACACACACACACACACACACACACACACACACACACACACACACACACACACACACACACACACACACACACGCACGCACAGAAGGAAGATACTATTTCATGAACCTAATCAAAATGATGATTCCAGAAACGAGAGATGCGGCAGGGAAGGTCACTGTGTTGTGATACCGTGCGCGTTATTATTATTATCAATATAGCTGCTGTTTTTTATCTTCTTTTTCTTCTTCTTCTTCTTCTTCTTCGTCTTCATAATTATTATTATTATTATTATTGTTATTATTATTATTACCATTATTATTATTATTATTATTATTATTATTATTATTATTATTATTATTATTATTATTATTAATATTATCATTATTATTATTATCATTATTATTATCATTATTATTATTATTGTTATTATTATTATCATTATTATTATTCTCTTGCTTTGCCTCAAAATAACATCATCGTTTCTTTTCTCTCCTCACACCCTCTTCCTAAAATCATATCTTAGTCTTTTATTTATCATTATCAATTTATTATTCATCTTTTCTATTTTACAGGAGAGGTCTGCATTCTTCTCTGTAACACAAACACATATAGATAGATGGATAGATAGATAGATAATTTATTGACCACAGCAACATTACATTCGTACGATAATTGCTACTAATAAATAATTATGGTACATTACAATTGTCTAAATACATACTTTTAAAACATTTATTTTCAATACATAAGATAATAATTTATTCATGTTAATCTCCACTTCTTAATTTTTTTTTCAAATCAGCTTGATAAATGCATACATAATAATAAAGAATAGTAGTTCTCTTCTCATTTTTGTTATCAGCACTAAAAATTGTAAAATCATGCTAAATTCCTGAAATTCTCCCTAAAAAATTCTCAATAGATTTTTAATAATCTTACTAGCTAACTAGTTTAATGAATTTTCAAATATATTCTGGTCACTTTCCGACGCTGCATTAGAACGCTTTAAGGACAAAACTAAGTTTACGACTTATCATACAATAAAGAAATAAACCTAACTTGTAAAAACAAAGCGCAACATTTTGGATAAAATTATATATCAACATATAAAACACACACACACACACACACACACACACACACACACACACACACACACACACACACACACACATAAGGCCCACTCCTCCATTCCCTGAACACAAGATTGGGGTGTCGAATTTCAAGGTCAGCAGTAGGAGGGAATGAGAGGCGGGGGGGCATCAGGAGAATGATAGAAGAGGAGGAGGCGGGAGAGGAGGAGGAGGAGGTGTCTTTGGGATGGGTAGTGGGGTAAAGACACGGGGAATGGAGAGATCTTTTCAGGGGTGAGGGGTGAGAGGCGGTTACGAGAACTTCACTAATCCGCCGTTCAGGGAAGATAGCCAGCGGCCCTCGATCCGTGTCAGTATCTAGTTTCCATGAAGGGCGGAGCCAGGGCTATTATCCTGGCGCCGCTGCATACACGGGCACGCGGCAGGCAGACAGATGAGGACAGACAGAACATATACGAAAGAAAAAAAAAGAAAAAAATAATAATAAAATAAAAAAAAAATATATATATATATATATATATATATATATATATATATATATATATATATATATATATATATATATATGAAACGAAATAAATTGATATAACTGAACACATTGCTTACATACACATACACACACAAATACAGCTCAAAATATACACAGATAGGCAGACATCAGCCCCAGTATTCTAAAAGGCTTTTTTTTTTTTCTTTCCTAGCTATATTAATTTCTGAAGCCCACGAAGGTGATCAGTCATATTTCCATGAGGATGTCTTCATCCTGATGGTGCAAAATCCTTTGTAAACTATTAAAAGAATCATGAAAAAATATCATCAACTTTCACCAGACTATTAAATAGAATTCAAATGAAGTATGTGATATACGTCGCTACTAAATACATGAAACTGAATGGCTGGGGTCTTACTGCAACTGATTATACAGTATTATACATTACAGCCCAAAAAGCCCCAAATGTTGTTAAAGATGGTTAATATCGGACCAATATTCTGAAAGTTTACACCTCCACTACTCTCAAAAATCTGTTGAGGTTACATGAGTTTCCAAGAGTGTTTTTACCGTTTTTTTTTTTTTTTTAGATACTAATGGCAGATTCCTACACTATTGCAAGCACAGTCTTAAGAATCCTACTAATCATCTCGGTAGCCTTTGAAAACCGTCGTGGTGAGACACCAACGCTTTTCAGAATACGGTCCATCAACAGACGCTTATTTCTGCCGTCAAAGCCACGTCCCTTAAGACCCTGCTTGCTATCTCAGGCAAAAGTCCAGCATTGTCTTTTACACGTTGTTACGTTTCGCATATTTGACTCAGGAATCCTGCTAGCGTGGATAGGATAAGCTGGTTTTGGTGCATGTTTGTCATCCTGGGTCGGGGTTTGAGTATTATTCAGTTAAATTCATAAGGAAGTGGGTTTATAAGCACCACTACCCATTCACTACACCTAAGTAAATTACAGGTCCAGAAAAATATGCACAAATAAAAGTAGGAAAATTAGAAATACAAATGAAAAGAATATGCAAGAGACATAGATACGTAGAAATAGTTAACAAAAAGGTGAAATTAATAGACAGTAGATAAATACATTCAAATTAAGAAAAGAAATAATTCACATTCACGTACAAAAGACGAACATAAACTAATAAAGAAATACCACAAAAAAGTATACCTACCACGAAATTAATTACCATTACTGAACACACTGCATACATACATACATACACACACACACACACACACACACACACACACACACACACACACACACACACACACACACACTTGACCAGATAGATACGCGGTTTAATAATAAGCTGGAATATCAACAACTACGAGTCAAAGTGCAAGTGACCTCGCCCAGCCAGTGGCGTGTGCATGATAATGTATGAATGGCCTGGCCTGTGTACATGTGTGTGTGTGTGTGTGTGTGTGTGTGTGTGTGTGTGTGTGTGTGTGTGTGTGTGTGTGTGTGTGTGTTTCCCCACTACTTGTATTATCCCACTACTACTCGAGCGAATCACAGGCGTCCGAACTCATGTATTTGATCTTAATAAATACAAAAATGAAGGCCAGAAATTTAAAACAAATTGAAGGAAAAAAATAATGGATCCGTACCACAATAATGAAGAAGTCGACCTTCAGCTATACCGTACATCCTCTTAATACACGTGATAGAAATACATATACATGATAAGGAAGTATGAAACCAACACTACTACGTATTGGAGGGAAAAATGAACCATGAAATGTAACAGATTTATGTATGTAAAAAATATACGTTATGTTCTTTTATATAAACATTGCAGTGAAACGTGACCACGGTAAAGGGACGGATGGATGTCAGTGTGTCAGAAAGATAGATGGATAGAAAGAGAGATAGATACCGATGAAAAAAAAAAAAAAAAAGAAGAAATGAAACAGATAAAGGTGATGCAGACGTATGTGTTTCGATGGAGCAACTGCATATGTCTGTAATACATCACACACACACAAACACACACACACACACACACACACACACACACACACACACACACACACACACAAAGAGACACAGAGAAAAAAGACAGAAGGTCGATATTCATACGCAATACACGCCCATTTACGCCCTTCAGTGACACTTCCTCTCGTGACGTCACAATCTGAATGCCACAGCACCTCTGGCCTGAAACCAGACACACACACACACACACACACACACACACACACACACACACACACACACACACACACACACACACGTATATAAAGGACCTTCTCACCCATCACAAGGCCGGGGTAACATTGGGGGGCCAGCGGGGAGGAAGGAGGAAAAAGAAGTCTGGGAGAGGAGGGAGTGTTGCGCCACCTCTGCAGGGCGGCATCAGTTGAAGGTCCCGTCACCCGTCACCCGTCACCCCCTCCTTCCCCCCCTTCACCCCACTCCTCCACCAACCGAGGACACACGAGGCAACATGAGACTCTGGTTTCGTAGGTTTTCGTTCGGTATTACACGGACTTAATTTACGATGTCCTTCATCTGTCTCCCCTTCCTCTGTCCTCGTCACTCCCTTTACGCCTAGTCCCTCCTCCTCCTCCTCCTCCTCTTAGCTCCACATTACATCCCTCTTACTCTCCCTTCCTTCATTTGTAACCTCTTCTGTCCCACCCTGCTCTCTGAACATTATTCCCCATCTTTCCCTCTACCTTGTTCCTCCATATTCCCCTCATGCCTTCCTTTAGTGTCCCTCGTTCCTCTGTCCTTACTACTTTGCTTTCTTTACGTTTGCTCCTCCTTCTCATCCTTTTCCTCCTCGTTCTCCTCCTCCTCCTCCTCCTCGTTCTATCTCATGTTCCTCGTAACCTTTCCATGTCTGTGTCCTTCCTTCTTCCTTGCAACTACTACGCCTTGTGCAATCCTTCCCTTTACCTCACGCTGCTCATACCCTCCTAATGTAAATGCAAGAGGGTTCTATCATACAATTATCTACTATTATTTATCGTCATTTATTTCTTTATTTCCTTATCTTTTATTAGTTATTTACCGTTCATTGTTTCTATGAGATTAGGTTGAGTATTTTTAGGCCTCTTGGGAGCTGTGGCGCTTGGGAGGAGGTGTGGGCGTCTGTCTAGGGGTCTCGTTGCTGTGTTGAGATGCTGCGGGTCAGGGTGTTGTGTCAGACATCCCCCAGTGAAGATGTGACCTTGAGATAAATTGTTTTTTTTTCACATCTCACTAGCAAGGCGGCTCCCGTCTCTCCCTTCTCTCTCTCTCTCTCTCTCTCTCTCTCTCTCTCTCTCTCTCTCTCTCTCTCTTTATTCGTATTTACCACACTCAAAGACAAAAACTGTCTTCAGCTGCCTTTATATAAAACGTCCCATGCTCAACGGTATTGAACATAATATATGGATGCAAACAAATGGAACCAAGTGCCTGATGATGTAAGAAACAGCCTTCACTCTATATCTTTTAGGAAAAAAAACTAATGTTCAACTAGTAAGAATTTCCCTTTTATTATCACTGTTATTGTTAGAATTATTTATTTATTTGCAGTTGTATACATGTGTGTGTGTGTGTGTGTGTGTGTGTGTGTGTGTGTGTGTGTGTGTGTGTGTGTGTGTGTGTGTGTGTGTGTGTGTGTGTGTATGTACAGTACATCTACAGGTGTGTGTGTGTGTGTGTGTGTGTGTGTGTGTGTGTGTGTGTGTGTGTGTGTGTGTGTGTGTGTGTGTGTGTGTGTGTGTGTGTGCGTACTAGTGCACATGTGTGCGTTTGTATACTGGTAAGTGTACACATATGGATTTTGCATGAGCGAGTGCATTATTATGTACAACTGGGAAAATATAATATAATTTTTTTGCTAAATATTTTGAATGATGGGCCTGGCATCTGACCTCTTCGGCTTAATCGATTTTGTATATTGCCTCCAGGTCTTTATAAGAGCTTCAGCTCATCAAACCGAGCCTGTGTTATATATATATATATATATATATATATATATATATATATATATATATATATATATATATATATATATATATATATATATATATAATTATCACACAATATTACTATGTACATGGTACACAAGATAATCGGTCAATAAATGTATCAATATCAGTAAAATGTTTCTCTCTCTCTCTCTCTCTCTCTCTCTCTCTCTCTCTCTCTCTCTCTCTATCTATCTATCTATCTATCTATCTATCTATCTATCTATCTATCTATCTATCTATTTATCTATCTCTCTTTCCATCTTCTGATTCGGTTCACATAAGACTATTCGACCTCGTGGTGGCAATACAACTTCCTGTCACACTAATCTTCCAGCTAGAAAACAAAAAAAAAGAAAGGAAAAATAAAAAAAACACGCCGATCTCGTCTAATCAGTTTACTCTAAGCTCGCCGTTGAAGGACACTCTGCAGACGCCGTGGAAGTCGGTCATTGGTTCAGTATTGCTGGACTCATTGTACCCACGCAGCGACCAAGGACTAACAGCAGACTAGACAGGTACCAAAACATTTTAATTATTCAAGAATTTATGTATCTAACTTCATCTATATCTCAGACTTTTCTTCCTCCTCATCTGCTTCCTCCTCCTCCTGCTTCAAAATTATCATAAATCCTAAATGATTTTGTAGAGCATAAAATTGTGTTGAAATTTCTTTATAGATTGAGAGGAAGATGGAAAAGACTTACTTGTTCTGGTCATTTATTTCTCCGCTATTGAGTGAAGAAAGCCTTGCACGTCATCTCCTTCCCTCCAATACTCGTCCACTCTGCTTCTTCATTTGACTAACAAGAACCAACCATCCCTCTTATCACACTGCGTCCTTCAATGTCACTAACATACACTCTTTCCATAACCTCATTTATTCTCACCACCACACCACCACCACGCAGTATTTAATGTACCACTACTAATCTACTCTCATTCCTATTAACCTAAAACCAGATTCTCCCATCACTATTTTCCACGAATAACTGTCACTTGTATCGTCACAATCACTATCATTATTGCTCTCATCCCTAATGTCAACACCAACCAAAATTACCTGAACAGTCACCACCATAAACGATACTGTCACCACAATTCAAACATAAACAACACTTTGCATTATGTGTATTCCCGTAACACACAACACTACTATTCATTACAGCTCGTGCCCTCGCTGGTGTACATGCTTATGGTAATGTGGGGCTTGGTTACAGGCTGGCTCGTGTTTCTGAACGCTTTACTCTCTCATCAGGATTATTTTCACAAGGCCACTGAGATGACTAGCCGAGTCTTCATACATCACTAGAATCGTAAACACATCTCCAACTACTGATAAGTGTAAGGGATGACACGAGGAAATGTCTAAGGATACTGGTCATAAGTTCCGACTTTATAGCATTTCCACGCCTCACTTCCACTATTTCATATGCCTCTCGTTGAAGGTACACTGGTTTTTGAAGATGTCCTTTTTATGGTTGTAGTGACAGATTAATATGATTTTTGCGGTAATTAAAGAAGACACACTCTTCAGAATCCGACAAATAAAATAAGGGGCTTTAGAAAATGGTCGAAGTGAGAGTAAATTATTTTTTGATACGAGTCATTGATTTAACGCAGTATACAAGCTGGAGGGCACACGCTCAACATGCTTACCCCAAATGAACGAAAGAATAATTGTCATCAGTACTACGCCACATCACCAGTAAAGGTCACCAGTGTGGGAGGGATTTGCAAGACCACCACCGTTTGAGGCTGAGGGTGGTGGCGGCGTGGACTGTGGCTGCGGCTGGCGGCGGCGTCACGTGGGGCGCCTTGTGACGAGCGGCGTTGCGGTGGCAAAAAGGGTGCTAGGTGAGTCTTGGGGGTGACGTAAGGTGATGCGTAGCTAGTGACGGGGGTCGGGGACTGAAGGAAGGCGGAATGAAACCAATCAGCGCCCACACACACACACACACACACACACACACACACACACACACACACACAGGACAGGAATCAGTCAAGGGAACCCACCTCGTCATCCTCGTCGCTCTGTGTACTTCCCTCCTTCCCAACCCTGCCCTATCCCGCCCCGTCCTGCCTCGCCCGAGCATCAAGAACCTTCAGTTGGCCGAGGTGCCAATGAGTGAGCCGCGGAAGTGCTTGCCTTGTTTGTTTTTGTCCAGATTACG
>NC_059292.1:15971153-15973653 GCF_017591435.1 Portunus trituberculatus | reverse complement strand
AGTGACACTGTTAGAAGGTAAGTCAGTGTCACTAATGATGATAGTCATTTTTTTCTATCAATTACCAGATCAATTAGTCAGATATTCAGTTAACAATTATATCAGCCGGTCAATGAGTCCGTCGATCTGCCAGTTGCTCGGTTAGTCAGTCAATCAGGCATCTTGTCAGTCACTCGAATAGTCTTTCAGCCAGATCAGTGAGTCATTCGTCAGTGAGGTAATGAGTCACTCTATCAAATGGCCAATTAATCAATTAGTCAGTAATCCGTTAATCCCTTAGTCAGTCACATGGCCAGAAAATCAGACAGTAAGTCAGTCAGTTAATCACTCAGTTGACCAGTCTATCAGTGACTGAATCACCTCAACAGGACCTCAAACCCCGTACTGTCATTGTACGTCAAGTCAGCATTCAGAAGATCACGTACTCTGGTTCGTATCACATCTGTGCGGGCGTGGAAGCCAGGCACACTCAGCTCCCCTCATAAACTAAATAATCATAATCCTGCAGCGGTCCCGAGGCGTAAACAAGGCTATCCAATCCCTCCTTCCCGCACCCTCCCTCCTTTACTCGCTCCCATCATCTACTTGCTCCCTTCCCTTTTTCTTTCTTAGCTTCCCGTGCACATCACCACACGTGCCTGATGACTAACGCAAGACCCCACGTGCAGGTGTAAGTTAGCACGTGTTCCTGCCCTTAATGATTGACAGTACAGAGGAGAAGGCGTCTTGGTGTCTTGGTTCCTCCTCGCCTCTCCTGCCTGTGGTGGTCAGAGGCTGCAGATGCGTGTGGCTAATATGATTCACTTAGCTAGCGGGGAGATGGTGCACGTGCTTGGTGTGTGTGTGTGTGTGTGTGTGTCAAGGGCAGGGATGAGGGAGGTTAAGTATTTCATAAGGAGATAATGGTTTAGGTAGTAGAAAAAGACGTGTTTTTCTCCTTCCTCTCCCTCTTTTCAATTATTTTCTTTTTTTTTTCCTCCTTCGCCTGTTTGTCTTCTTCCTTATCTCCATCCCCCTTATCGACTTCCTTCTCCTCCATCACATCCTCCCATTTCTCCTCTTCCTCTCCGTTTCCGCTCCCCAACCAAGTCCCCTGCTTACATTTTCCAGGCAATGATACAACAAAAAGGACAACACATAAAAAAAATCACAGTGAATAGTTTCCCAGAATATAATTAACATCACCCATTTTTTTTCTTTAGTTTTCACACCCTGACTGAAGGACGAAGGACGGACAAACAGAAAAGATACAGGGACGCGAAGAGGGAGAGAGGAAGAGAGAATGAGAGGGAGGGAAGAGACGCACACTTTATAACACCATGCGCACTATGTACGTACGTGTGTGTATCTATCTATCCTTCACACTTCCACCTGGCAGGAGATCAATGCTGAATTAACCTTGGTCTCGAAATCTAGTCCACCGCTGACGTGTGTGTGTGTGTGTGTGTGTGTGTGTGTGTGTGTGTGTGTGTGTCGCGGGAAGAGAAATGACACCCCGCCCGTAATTACTTCAAGTAAAACATTCTGTCGCCGAGGTCGTGGGTGAGGGAGGCTAAGTGAAGGTCGGCGAGCGTGAGTGAAGGCGACGGCGGCGGGAGGGAAGATGAGGCGCCAATGCTGAGGGAGAGAAGGAGGAGGAAGAGGAGGAAGAGGAAAACGACAACGAGAAGTAAAAACACAAAGCAACACATAGGAAGACCAGGTAAAAAGGAAAAGGGGAAGAGGAAAACGCAGAAAAGCACAAATGAAAAACAAGAAGAACGAGGAGAAAGACGAGGAATAATACGAAGGAGACGAAAATAAAGAACAAATAAGAGAAGGAAAAGAGGAGAAAAGAAGCACAAGGAAACACAAAGAAAGAAGAGCAGAAAGAGGAAAAATAAAACGAGAAAACGTGAAAAAATAATGATACAAACGAAGATCAAAAGAGGAATAAGAGAAAGAGGAAGAGACGAAGAAGGAAGGGCAGATAACTAGAAAGAGGGCGATAAGAAAGAACAAAACCTGAAAAAAAGAGAAAGAAGGAAAAGATGAGGATGAAGAAGAATGGATGAAAAAAAGATGAAGAGAAAGAAGAATGAAGAAGAAATAAAAAAAGGAGTAGGAAGAGGAGGAGGAGAAAGAAGAAGAAGAAGGTAGTTATAGAGGAATACATAGGAATACATAGGAAAGACAAGTGACAGGAGACCTTGCGACCTATGACGAGGTCACTCGTTTACTAAACTACATGTACAGAAGCTACATACTTAGTAGGAGGTAAGGATAGAACAGATGAAGCTCCTCCCCACCCACCACTCCCTCCGGCGTCACCCGGCAAGAAATAAGACGAAAAATACACCCCGATTGCTGAGAAGGACAATCAGGGAAATTTACACAGGAAAGATGGGAAAAAAAAGAGAGTACTAATGTAAGAAAAAGAGATATCTAGCGTAACTACTACTATCGCTACAAGAAAAACAAAATATCGGAAACCATTTTCTTTATAAAACTTGTCTAATTT
>NC_059292.1:15958653-15966153 GCF_017591435.1 Portunus trituberculatus | reverse complement strand
GATGAGAGCTTTGCTGATGATTGGGAAGTAACTGTTGTAAGGGTTTTCTTTATGTACGTACAGAGATACCTTCCCTTCATTATGACTCTTGCCCTACGCTACGTGTGTTACTAATGTCGCTACTACTCTCGAAGGCCATAGATGTGATAAGCGAGGTTCTCAACAGTGTTTCTCCTCTTGATAATGTAGAAAAAAAAAAGCACCGTTAAAGGCCAGACTTTCTTCAATTAGAGGCCTTTGAATACAGTGGAGGTGTGGCGCGGATGTTCCAGAATATGGCATGTTTGGTATTAGCTGTGTTCATCATCATCACCATTCAACTCATCACCGCTATAATCGCCACCCCCAGCTAATGCCCAGTCAAGGTCGTGTGATGCAATAATAGGTAATCAATATTGAAGAGACATCAGTTGCCTCCTTTTCAAAATCCTCTGCTTTTTTTTATTTTTTTATTCATGAATAGGGATTTATTCTTTAACTTGTGTCCTTTCTGTCTACCCTATTTAACGTTCTTCTAGTTTGTTTTCTTACTTTTGCTTATTTCATCTTTTTTTATTGTAAGCCTTTATCTGTATTATATTATCTCTTCTTGTTATTTAGTCCTATTGTTTTTTTTTTATTCTAACTTGTAATATCTATTCTACTATTTTCTCTATATTCTATCTTGTCTCTATATCCTACCATGTCTTCCAATTTATCCCATCAATTTATTTTCTACTATGCTTTTCTATTCTATCCCGTTCCCTCCATTTCAGTTTCACCGTATCTTGTATTTCAATCACATTCATTTTTATTTCCTTACGTTCTTTCTGTTCTATCCTGTTCCCTTCACTCCATACTGTCAATTCTTCTATTGTGTTCTCCCATACGCAGTTTGCTTTTGGTGGCAACTAGGTCAACCAACACTCTCGTTATAGACCACAAGGTCTCCTGGCGTCTGACCTTCCTATGTATTCCTATGTACTACAACACTGCCTCACTCTGGAGGATTAAGGGAAGACCGGCGGTCCCTTACTTAATGTTCGTCTGTGAGAGGAAACACCACTACACCAGCCGGCCTTCCTGCTCCGCCTCTTCCCCTTCATAATATTCCATGTTCACGCTTCGTATTGTTACACAGAATACATCACAGGTACAGAAACGACCTGTTTCCTCATCTGTGATTCACTTCCTCATGCCACTATGCACTTCACTCTTCTCTGCCACTTCTCCTCTACCATTGTTACGTTACACCTGCTCCTTCCCTTCCACTACTTTCATAACTGAGGTGTGTAAAGTCTTTAGCAAATGTTTCACAAGCGTCGCAGACCAGTGTAAAAACGTTATTATTTGTTATTATTTGTATTGCTCTTGTACTTTTTAGATGAAATAGTGACAGTGGAGTGTTGTCGTCAGTAATCCAGTAAGAAAATAATTCAATTAAAAGATAAACTCCAATCAATCTATTAAAAAAATACATGCATTTAAGTAACAAATTCCAATACATTTTAGCATTACTGCCTGTGCTCACCTTAACTAAACTTTTTATATACGAAAATAGCTTAAACTCTCTTCAAAAACATAATTAAATCAAAATGCAATTCTTAACAGAGATAAAGAAACTCGATTTGAGTGCTGTCATTCACCACCAGACACACCACTTCCCCAATACTAGGCTACACCGCGACGGGCGATCCATACATGACACTCACTCACTCACCTGCAGAACTAGACCTTAACCTGTAACTGTGCGCGCGCACACACACACACACACACACACACACACACACACACACACACACACACACACACACACACACACACACACACACACACACACACACACACACATGCAAGATTACTGTGGAAATTAGAGGAGAAGGGTGGCTTAAAAGGAAGCACATTGAGATGGATGGAAAATTATTTGAGAGGGAGAGAAATAAGGACGGTAGTTAAAGATGTGAAGTCCAAGTGGAAAGCAGTAGAAAGCGGAGTGCCACAGGGGTCAGTATTGGCGCCAATATTTTTTCTCATATATATAAACGACATGCCAGATGGAGTGAACAGCTACATAAATCTGTTTGCAGACGATGCGAAAATGTGCAGAGTTATAAAGCAAAAAGAGGACTGTGAAATATTGCAGGAAGACCTAAATAAGATCTGGAAATGGAATAAAAAGTGGGAGATGGAATTCAATGTGGACAAAAGCCATATCATGGAAATGAGAAAGAGTGAAAGACAACCAGTGGGAATCTATAAGATGGGAGATGGAGTAGAACTAGAGAAAGTAAAAAAGGAAAAGGACTTGGGAGTGACGATGGAAGAAAACAATCAACCGGTAAGCCATATTGATAGAATTTTCAGAGACATATAATTTGCTAAGGAATATTGGATTAGCATTTCACTATACATGAACAAAGAAATGATGAAGAAATTGATAAGTACTATAATAAGACCCAGATTGGAATATGCAGGAGTTGTGTGGACCCCATAAAAAGAAACACATAAGGAAGTTGGACAGACTACAAAAAATGGCTACAAGAATGGTTCCAGAATTTGAAGGGATGACATATGAGGAGAGACTAAAGGCTATGGATCTACCAACCCTGGAACAGAGAAGGGAGAGAGAGGATCTGATAAAAGTTTATAAATTGATTAACGGAATGGATCAAGTGGACAATGAGAAACTGATCCTGAGAGAAGAATATGACATTCGAAGCACAAGATCGCATAGTAAAAAACTAGGAAGGGAAGATGTCTAAGAGATGTTAAAAACATAGTTTCCCGCAAAGATGTGTTGAGACTTGGAACAGTTTGAGTGAGGAAGTGGTGTTACCAAAGAGTGTAACATAGTTTTAAAGAAAAATTGGATAAGTGTAGATATAGAGACGGGGCCACACGAGCGTAAAGCCCAGGCCCTGTAAAACTCCAACTAGGTAAATACAACTAGGTAAATACACACACACACACACACACACACACACACACACACACACACACACACACACACACACACACACACACGCTGCGTAGTGTAGTGGTTAGCACCCTCGTCTCACAACCGAGAGGATCAGGGTTCGAGTCCCGGGAAGCGGCGAGGCAAATGGGTAAACCTCTTAATGTGTAGCCCCTGTTCACCTAGCAGTAAATAGGTACGGGGTGTAACTCGAGGGGTTGTGGCTTCGCTTTCTCGGTGTGTGAAGTGTGTTGTGGTCTCAGTCCTACCCGAAGATCGATCTATGAGGTCTAAGTTCGCTCCATAATGGGGAAGGCTGGTTGGGTGACCAGCAGACGACCGAGGTGAGGTGAGGTGAATTACACACACACACACACACACACACACACACACACACACACACACACACACACACACACACACACACACACACACACACATATGCTAGCCCGCCCATCCGCCCTCGTACCCTACCTGTGTGTGTGTGTGTGTGTGTGTGTGTGTGTGTGTGTGTGTGTGTGTGTGTGTGTGTGTGTGTGTGTGAGCGCGCCTGCCTTCCTGTACCCACACACAAAGGAAGTTGTCATGAGTCTGTAATTCCCTAAAGTGAACAAAAACCTGGTTATGGATGGGTCTTTATAACCTGTTTCACAAGGCTAGGCAGAAAAGGGTGCCGGGCGGGGCGGAAACAGGCGGTCAGTGGTGGTCCCGCGCCGCGCTGCCCAAGGAAACAGTGCTTGCACAAGTCTTCCCACAGGACCGACCCCCAAGGTAACGCTCACAGGAAATGTTGTGCTGGCGCCTCACACTTGGCGTCTTCCTTATTCTGCTGGCTGTGGTCTCTCTCTCTCTCTCTCTCTCTCTCTCTCTCTCTCTCTCTCTCTCTCTCTCTCTCTCTCTCTCTCTCTCTCTCTCTCTCTCTCTCTCTCTCTCTCTCTCTCTCTCTCTCTCTCTCTCTCTCTTTCTCATGAGGTTTTTCCTCAGGCAGTTAAGCTATGTACTTGCAACAACATAATGAGAGTCTTATCCTAATGCTGCATTTTTTTTTTTTATTCTCTTGTGATTCTCGAGAAAATTTAGGCAGAAGTAGTCCGGCTTCCATAAAAGAAAAAATAATAATTCCTGCAGTTTTCTGACATTCATCTTTTTTTTCAATAAGATCTAAATAAGCATTGCCAAGATTTCTAAAAATTTTGTTATGTTTTATCTTATTATTTTTCATATTCCGATTGCTACGTATTATCTTTGCTTTCTGCTCTTCTTCATGACGGTTCAAGTACAAGCAACATGATAACTTGCTCATAAAATCAAATGAGCATAATAAATTTACTTTCCCTTCAACAGTCAAATGGTGCGGTTGTTTGTAGGATGGCTAGCCATTGTAGGTTACCTACAGTGATGTTCATAGGATGAAAGACTTCCGTGCTCCCGTGACCTACTCAACTGTGGAGCTATAAAATCTATCATTCTATTGTTATCAAGAGTACGTGTGGTCATGTCACTGGGTGGGACCAGGCATATAGGCGGTATCGCGCCTCGTGGTGGCAATTGGCGGCGGCGAACCATGGCGTCCCTTCCATCCTGTATCTCCCTCGGCCTCTTGACCTAGTTCAGCACGACCTCGAGGTGCTGGCCAGACCCTCATTCCCCCAGACCATTGTCCTCCTCTCGACGCCCTCCGTGTTTTCTCCGAACAATCCAAAACTGCATGTTGACAACCGACGTTTTATTGTCCCACCATTCAAGGCCAGAAGGTTCCATAATAACGTGTTTGCCTGAGGCGGCCTTGACTTCCTTTCACGATGTATAGGGGAGACTTTTCCATCACGTCGCCACTGCTTGCGTCATTCTGTCTTGTTAGACACAACACGAGTGACCAACTTTTCCACTAACTCGGAACGAATGACGAGGGGAAAATTTTATTTGGTTTACTCTGTTGCAAAAACAAAAGATAAAATAAAAATAAAGAAGGGCATTGGTGGGAAACAGCTTCTTTCATTTTCCTCACGTGATTGCTAAATAAGATATTTATGTATAGCACGCGTCACACTTATTTAAGTAGAACATCACACAAACATGCTGACGGTGAAAGGTGTGTGTGTGTGTGTGTGTGTGTGTGTGTGTGTGTGTGTGTGTGTGTGTGTGTGTGTGTGTGTGTACGTGTCTTCATTAATTCTTCACTTCACAAGCTTCATTTCAAACTTCATAAAACTTTCTAGTGCAAGTTTAAAGTATAATGTTCAAGGCCACACCTGACACCTGATCAACAAAGGAGTGAGCGAGCATTCCAAACTCTTCAGTGTATATAGCTTCATCGCAGCCCAGTGACATGCTTTAGTGTCAGTCAGATAAGGCAATTAAGCGTCACGGAACCAATAGCGGTCATGGGGTTACCACGCAGCCTCACAGTTTTCGCTCAACACTGCTCTGAAGCCCTCCAGGTGTGTGTCAGGTGTCTCAAGCACCTCGTGCATGCGTGCGTTAGTCGCGGCAATGCTTTCAAGGCTTTAAGAAAAGTGTTGGATTGGTTTTCATACTTTTTACTTCTAACTATTGTGTGTGCACTTTTTTCTCTCTCTCGATTGAATTTTCTCCCAAGGAACTGATTGTGCAAAACTGGGTTAAGACGACAATAACAGCCCTCACCACCATCACCACCACCATCACCACGACCATGGGAATGACGAGGTCGGTGATGGATGATGACAATGACAATGATGGCAATGATACTGATGCTGGAGATGTCGACAATACCTTACTGATAAATAAGGTCCCACATAAGCATATACACATTCCTACCTGTCTTCTGAGCGCACCCAACATTCCCTAGAGAAAAACTAAGACCAGAGTTTTTGAGCTCACACTTACGTACAAGAGCACCAGTTGTAATATAACTTGGAGGCTCATTGAAAAAAAAAAAAAAGAAGGAAGGCGTGAGTATAAGATCATGTATATATACTGCCAGGCTGAACACAATGAGTGGTTTCAGGAAGATTGGATGATGTCACTGTACAAGGAAACCATTTTTTTTTCTTTTTTGTTAGGGATTGGTGTTTCTTAATGACAGCACCTAGAGGCCTTTGTTTAATGAAAACTGATACAATGAGACCTTTCATCCAATAAGATTTTTTTTTCGTTCCAAATAGGTGTTATTTGATTAAAGTATTTTCCTTGAGTATAACAAATCAATGTCATTATTGTCTTATTCAAAATTTGTAACCATTCATCTCTTTACTTATCTCAATTAAATTATTATCTCATGTCAGGTGTGTGGACAGCCTCCACCACCAGACGAAGGGAGTCCTGTGTCGCACCACGGTGGATCACCCATCTGCGAGTGCACACGAGACTGACGACGAAATTTTTCAGGTAACAAAAAGTATAGTTTTCCTAATTTACAATAATACAGAGAACTGGAATTACAACACTTGTCTCCATCTCCTCCTCCTCCTCCTCCTCTCTTCTCGGAAGGTGAAGGGTGTTCTGCGTGTACCGTATAACAAGAAAATAACTGCATTCTGAGGTGAGGAAAGTATTCACCTTACAGTCACTTCGCTGCTTCATGAAGGGAAAACTTGTCCATTGTGTTTCCCGAGGGCCGTGCGTGAGGCGAGGGCGTCCCTCTGTCCGCCGCCCCGCCACTCCGCTGACTCACGTGCTGAACGCCAGAACAATATTAACGAGGCAATTATGAAGAGACCGCCACGCCGATGAATGAGAAACTCCATTCTTTCCACAATCTGACCATTATAACGGAGACTGTGTGTGTGTGTGTGTGTGTGTGTGTGTGTGTGTGTGTGTGTGTGTGTGTGTGTGTGTGTGTGTGTGTGTGTGTGTGTGTGTGTGTGTGAGCGCGTAAGATGGGCAATTATTTCTGATAGTGATGTTTTGTGTGTCATTTTTCTGTTCCTTCTTTTCAACTCTAATAAAGTCGTTTAAATTATGACAGTTCCCCTCGTTGGAAAGCGAGTGAAGAGCTCAGAAAGTAGCACGCTGGATAGAGGAAGAGGAGGAGGAGGAGGAAGAGAAAGGGGAGGAGAAGACCTGGGGCTGTGAGGAGGGGATGGAGCGGCGGTCGGTCACAGCGGCAGGTCGTGTGTGCGGCCACGTGGGTTGGTGCTCACGGGTCGGTAAAGCTCGGCTCCCCTCGCCTCCCCTCTCTCACGGCGGCCGGTGGTGGCGGGTAAAGGGAGGCGGGCAGGGGGAGAAAAGGAAAAGATACACAGAGAGAGGATGAGTGGAGTGAAAAGGATGGAAGGTAGAGTAAATAGGAGAGAGACAGAAGGAGGGTAAAATAAAGGCAAGAATACAATGAAAGCTTCCGTACAAACACGATGAATTATTAAAGAGGGGTGATAAGGATAAGGACTAATGTGTTAACAACGACAGGAGGGGAGGAGGCAATAAGCTGACTCACCCTCACTCACTTTCTGGAGAAACATTGAGCCAGATGTTCCTGAGATAAGCGGTGTATACTAAAGTGATAAGAGAGAGAGAGAGAGAGAGAGAGAGAGAGAGAGAGAGAGAGAGAGAGAGAGAGAGAGTGTGTGTGTGTGTGTGTAGAG
>NC_059292.1:15921153-15948653 GCF_017591435.1 Portunus trituberculatus | reverse complement strand
CCCATCCACACCATCCCAACCTGTCACCATTTCATTTTCCTTTCTGTCGCTCCCACGAAAGACGCTCTCATAACCGAGAACAAGGTCACAGGTGTATTTGTTTAGCCAGGTGGGAGTCACATCTGTAGCAGATGTTCTTCAAGGTGGCCTTTTCATCCATCGGTGAAGGTGACTTCAAAAGAAACATAATGCCTCTACTTTGTTGTTAGTACAAGAGGAAACCGAGTAAAGAACCTTTCAAGTCAAGCATGTGCCAGGCCTGTGTCACACTGCGTCACGTGAACACCCAACGTCTCATATTCCACATGACATGTCACAGAAGTTGAAACTAATCAACTCAATCCAGTGATTCAAGATCTTCGATTTTTTTTTTTTTTTTACTGCGTAAATTCCTTCCCTTTTACCACACACGATGTCCAGAGGCAGTCAACCGTCTCAGCCACGCCGACACGTCACGTCCGAACTTATGAAGTTACTGACTTTTCACACTGTTACTTTCTCGCTCTCCTCTCTTTTACTATTCATCTCGTTTTCTCTTTGCCTAAAACCTTCGTCATCGTTTGTTTTCCATGCTCTCCTTCCCATAATTTGTTGTAATCGTTTCTGTAATGTTTTCCCTCGTCTTTATCTCACTTTCTTTTTTGTATGTTCTCCTAGTTCTCTCTTCTCTCGTCTTCAAAACCTTCACTTTCAATCTCCACAGATCATAAATGTGTGTGAGAGGGAGGGGGCAAGGTAAGGCAGGTGAGTGTGGTGAAAGAGTAAGGTGAAGGCAACAAGTGACAAAAATGTTACTACATATCAACCAGCAGCATCACGAGGAGGCCTTGGCTTCATTTGTGATAGCCTTTTGATAGCCAGCGGAGAGGGAACACGGATGGGGGGAGGGGCAGAGCGTAAAGATCGACACCCTGAAAGTAGCCCATCACTTGTGGGACAAACTGAACCTTATCCACAGCTACAGTGAAGTTCAGTCTCGTATTTCACCTTCTACTCTTAGTACACCTCTCCTCCTCCTGTCTCTTCGTCACACCTTTGTAGTATTCTCTGACGAGCCAAGACACGGATGGAGAGGTAAACCAGAGATGTTTCGGTGCTGACTGGCGAGTCTTCGGCTGAACATCCGGCCCGTGGCCTCACACCATCCAGCTGGGGTAAGGTCACTGCACCTAGCCCGGCTTAGAAGGGGATCGGCGTAGTGCGTGGAATCCCCGGGCCGTACGGCACCTAGCCCAGCTGTTCTCAGGTAGTTCCACATCTGGACCGGATTAGCGTGGTGGAAGTAGTAGTGGTAGTAGTAGTCAAGATGTATTAGACTAAGAGGTGAACGCACTTCGGCATTATTGGAACCGCTGACGTCACCATGTGTATTGTTCACGTCTTGTGTTGTGGTGGTGTGTTCACGTGTGGCAGATTTGATCAGCAATTGTGTACTTTTCACGGGCTTTGTATTACGATATTAATAGTTAAATGGGTAAAGCAAGAGTGTGCGCTGTATTTGGATGTACACCTGGTAAGGACAGCAACCTAAGATACCATAAATTCCCATCTAATGATAACCTTGCTACACAGTGGATCCATAAGTGTTTCCGTTCAGACCATATTAATATTAAGTATGCTGTGGTTTGTGAACGACTTTTTAGTTCAGCCCAGATTGAACGAAATCTGAAGTACGAGCTTTTAAATTTGCCAGTTCCACGAACTGTGAGAAATTTAAAACAGGATGCAATTCCTGATCAGAATCTGCCATCACGAGGACACAGATGCCAGGGAATCGGCCATCCACCAGCATTTAAAGGTAAGAAACTGTGTATTTTGTAAGTGGTGGTGGTGTTTGTAGTAAATAAGTGGTGGTGGTGGTAATACTAGGTTCTAGTAAAGTAAGTGGTGGTGGTTCTAGTCTAATACATCTTGGTTCTAGTGAAGAATGTGGTATGGTAGTGGTTCTAGTAAAGTAAGTGGTATGTGCTATGCTTGTGAAACAATCACAGTAGATGCTGGTGAACGGTAATACTAAGTTGGAGGTGCAAATATTGTAAGTATGTGGTGGTAGTTTAAATTAAAACATATGGTAGAGGTGGTGGCATATCCCCATATTTTCTTGCAAATCACTAAGAAACGTAAAATACAATTAGTGGCATTATATCTACTAAACTTAGTAACCAAGATGCTAAAAGATAACCACTCAAATAAAAGAAATATGCGGAACACCTATATTCCACAATTAAAATCTGTCCTATAGTTGGTTGACATGCTGACGTCACGATTCTGGGTTTTAAAAGCCTCCCGCGCTACGTCAATGATTTCAAGACTGAAGTGCGTTCACCTCTTAGTCTAATACATCTTGGTAGTAGTAGTAGTAGTAGTAGTAGTAGCAGTAGTAGTAGTAGCAGTAGTAGTGTGGTTCACTACACCTTCCTCTCCCATAACATCAGAAGAAGAAGAAGAAGAATGAGGACAACCTTCGTGATGCATCCCTGAAACTCCTCACTAGATACTCAAACACACATACACACACACACACACACACACACACACACACACACACACACACACACACACACACACAGAGGAGCATTTGGACCACACGATGGGTAAGCTTTGCAGTTCCTTCTACTTCTACTAGTGCGACGCCTCTTTGCCGTCGCCATTGCCCCACAGCAAGAGAATGGGACAGGCGAGCAGCAAGATCTTCATTGTGGTGATAAGGGAGGTTTTGCCACCGCCAGCACCGCCGCCCTGGCCTCTCCGGAGTGTGAGATAGGGCGAGACAAAAAGGAGAAGAGAGAAGAGAAACAAGGTGAGGAAGTGAAAAGAAGGACACACGCTACGAGGTAATGATCACAGATGCAGTAACATGGGTCGTGGTGGTGGCGGCCGCGGCAGCGTTGATGGTGATGGTGGTGGTGATGATGATGATCATTGTTATTGTTGTTGTTGTTGTTGTTGTTGTTGTTTACCTTCTACTATTATTATTACTACTACTACTACTACTACTACTACTACTACTACTACTACTACTCTACTACTTCTACTACTTCTACTACCACTACTACTACTACTACACTACTACTACTACTACTATTACTACTTCTACTATTACAACTACTACTGCTATAACTACTACTACTACTACTACTCATCAATGTTGTTGCTATTATTGTTGTTACAGATACCTATTTATTCCTTTTGGTATCACTAACCACTAGTGCCTCCACCACTACTACAGCGATTATTCACGCTACTACTACAGCTGCTAAAGATATCGTCAACCACATCACTTCTACAATTAACTACAAGAGCTTCATTTATCCTCACTACTACTACTACTACTACTACTACTACTACTACTACTACTACCGTTACTATTACCACCACTATTACAGATAACTACTACGTCCTTTCACCACCACCACCATAACCACCTTCAACACCACCATCACCACCACCACCATCACCACCATCACCACCACCACCACTACTACTATTACTACTTCTACTGCTATGACCACATTTAACTTTTACACTTTATCACAAGGGGTCGTAAGTACACTTCTCCAAGCACTAATGTACGTGTGTTAAGTGTCACGGTCGGCAAATCTGTACTGTACGCAGGTATGAGTAACACCAGCAGCCTCAGTGATGAAGACACCACCCATCACCACAACCGTTATTAACACAACGTTAACACTACCACCACCACCACCACCACTACCACCGCCGCCGCCCCACCCCCCCCACCGCCAGTGCCACTAACGTTACTGTTATCCCGGACCATTACCCGCTGCGTACGGATGACACTAGTCTGTATTCTCAAACGCCACAGAGCCTGACCTTAACTGTATCTCATTGGCTGTATTGGAAGCTATAGGAGGTTTCAGAGAAACTTCCATGATTCTGCTGATAGTTTGACAGTCATTCTACTCTACCAATAAAAGAAACAACACATGAGAATCAGACTAATAACTTTAGTGGCTTTTGGTGACAGACCAATGTATTTGATTAAGAGTACAAGCCATTTGACCACATTTTGAAACTTTTGCGCTGTACCATTACTGTCTCCAAAGGCTGTACTTAAAGTTACAATGGTTATTAAAGTTAGCTTTACAGATTTAGAGACAAATTAACAAAATTTAAACATTATCACCAAGAAAACACTCTTACCCGACTAATTATCTTTCTTGCCTTTGAAAATAACAAAGCGAATACGTGCCTACGATGTGTGTTGCTTCATTATAGAGTAAACTTGGGAAATTAACTAAGGCAAACTAACAAGTACTTGAAAATTTTATTCACTCAATTATTATTTCTATCGGTGATATCTGAATACTTTATTCTGTGTTTGTATCACGCAACTCAGTCAAGTTAGAGAAGTCACAGGAAAGAATGGATTATGTCAAACACGTACCCGCTGTTGAAGAAACCCACACTCGTCATATACAGTGACGTTACCCATACCAGACGATAAGGTGAGGACATAATGAGGTTAATTACCTTATCACTGTAATGGAACAATTCACAACAAAAAGTGATACATGAAATCCTTATAAACATCAACAACAAAGAAGGGGATGAAAAAAAAAGACTTTGCAACTTCTAACCAGTACAAAAAAGAACTATTAGAATAGTTAGTAATTTAGGAAAGATGTGCAAAAAAAGCAATGAAAGGGTTAAAAATACATAGAGGTTCACATGTATTATAAACGCTTCTGGCTCTCCTGCAGTAAATACATTCAAACCCCACTGGATGTTATTTTCTCATTTATGATGATTTTCCTAAAATCGCGAAACTGTAAAAAACTTATTTTTTCAGTAGAGTCTCTCAAAAGAAGATCAAGCAAAACACGCCGAAACGTTTGAGAATAAGGACCAAAATTGCACTGACTGATGTAAGAGTTGACCGAGGCAAATCATAATACTATTCAGGAACGAAGCATCGAGCAGCACATTTTCATTCAAACCATCCATAAACATGACTTTTCTGATGTAGGAGGGGTACCAGCCAAAGACACCGACCAACTTCGCACAGTTATCAATACATAACACGATGCAGCTTTGCTGGGCTGGCCTGGAATAGACAAACAGACAGAGAAGGGAGCAAAAAAGGTTTACTAAACTGAGGTGGAATCATCAACGGTTATGATGAACGCAACTGTGACAATTAATTTCCTTTTCCTTGGAGAAAATAAATTGTATTTCACTCATTTATACATTAATTTCCCTTTTTTCGCAATGTCAGAAAAAAAACACTGAAAAACTGTGAGAAATTCCGGAGGAGACGCAGAGAAAATGCAAGGAAGAGGGAGCATCGACATCGCAGGAGAGAACAACATCAGACGCAAGGGTATGGGAGGGAGGAAAGAGGAGGAGGAGGAGGAGGAGGAGGAGGAGGAGGAGGAGGAGGAGGAGGAGGAGGAGGAGGAGGAGGAGGAGGAGGACGAAGAGGACGAGGAGAACGAGGAAGAAGAGGAAGAAGAAAAGGAGGAGGAGGAGGAGGAGGAGGAGGAGGAGGAGGAGGAGGAGGAGGAGGAGGAGGAGGAGGAGGAGGAGGAGGAGGAGGAGATGAAACTAACTGAGAGAGGTGAAGGAGAAGGTGGTATCAGATGGGAAGGTGGAGAAGAGGACGAGGAAGTGGGGTGGGACTGGATGGTGGCAGAGGAGGGAGAGGAAGGTGCAAAGGAAGAAGGGAGGGACAGAGAGAGGGAGAGAAGGAGGGAGAAAAGCCCTATGTCTTAACGCTACCGCGACAGCTACGAGATGAGCGCCACTATCTTGCCGCGACAACACAATACAAAACCAACACTAACGCACGCCAACATCCCCCCCCCCATCCCGACCCCTTCCCTCTCCCTCCATCATCACTGAAGCGCCGTCTCGCACGCTACAGCATTCTAAGGGCGTCTCTGCCTTGCGATTCACCCACGGCCCTCAGTCACCGCAGTCAAGGTCGCTACTCAAAGGGCAGTTGCTGCCCGTGATATACTTTCAATTGCCCGCCCCGGAGGATGAAAAGGACAACAAAAATATAAAGGGGTGAGATTATAGAAGGGATAATGTACTGGGATGTGATGAAGGAAGAATGGAAGCGATATGATGAAAAGAGAAGAAATAGAAGAGAAAGGAAGAAAAGTAACGGTGAAGTGATCGATGAAGAACGAAGAAAGTAGGAAAAAAAATGAATGTAAAGAAAACTGAAAGGAACGGTGAGGGGGATGTGTCATGAGAGGAAAGGCAGATGAGAGAGCATCGGAACGAAAAGGAACGGAAGGTGAATGAAGTAGAACGAAGAGTAAAATAAGTAATGGTGTTCAACCTGGGAACTTAAACTGTAACGGATTTCTTTCCGAAAAAAATAATATTAAAATCAGTTCAAAGAAGACCAAAACAAGTATCACACGAATCTTATTACATTTCCATGTGTGTTATAACTATCTGATCGATATACTCATATATGTATCTATAAAGCTGCAAAGCTGCGTTCCGTCGGCGGGTGAATGGATGAGTGGTTACACTCCTGAGAGACTCCTGCCTCTCAACTTCGGACTGCTTCCCTCCATTCCTTCCCAACATTTGCCTCATAACACTTGAGAGCTTTCTTCGAATCAACTAAGAAAAGATGAAATACCAAAAAATCAGATCTTTTATAATTCAATATCCCTGCATACATCCTAAAGGAATCCATTTTTATAACTTCATCTTTACATATTCAACAAATATTCATGCATCACATGTGAGAGTTTTTACATGCCACGTGTCGCTTTACGACAAAACTAAACTACAAATCAGGAAAATAAAACTTTACTATTTCCTTTATAAAAAGAAAAGGAAAAAAGTAAAGAAAAAAATATGTAAAAAGGTTTTCTAATTGCCTGTAAATTCTGTCGTGAGAGCATTTAAAAACGTGATTGGACTGATATTGCTGTATATCCGTCAATACAAATCCTCTTTTGAAACGTATCTCACGCACGCACTATCATTGCCCTCCCCCACAACACACACACACACACACACACACACACACACACACACACACACACACACACACACACACCTGCCACTCACACACACACACACACACATTTGTACACACACACACACACACACACACACACACACACACACACACACACACACACACACACACACACACACACACACACACACACACGGATTTTAAGCCGATTAAAAACTTGAATTTTTTTTAGATCAAACATAACATTTGCATAATTATCTTTTTTACTGATCTTTTTTGTTATTTGCTGTTTTCATATTATACAGCAAACGTCGACATAAACACATACAAAAACGACTGTTCTTATCACTATTGCCTGTTGTGATGAAAACATGAAGCAAAGCAGAAATCCTTAACTAGTTTTACACGAGCAACGTATTCATAGTCACGTGGCCGCCTGATGTGCCCACCTTGAGGCTATCCGTCAGGACGTGTCAAGGACGAGGACAGCGTGGCCATGAACAAGAAGCACGTCGTTGTTTCCATGTTGAAGTAAAACACCAGTAAATTGCTGATTTAAAAAAGCCTTGTACGTTCTTACTGTGTTGACACAATACAAGATGAAATCAGGCGATAGGAATGAGAGTGACAACAGCTGGAGGAAGATGGTGACGTGGAGGATGAAGTAAAGCTGGAGGGGATAACGACGACGGCGGGAAGGAGACGGTACACGCTGGTACGGAACAGGGGAACAGGTCGTGTCTCAGTGCCCTTGAGACCTGAGGGTGTAATCATACCCTTAAGAATTTCATCAGTAGTTGTTCACACTTGTAGAACTTCCCTTATAAATAATCTTCATCTGGAAAGAAAGATACACAGTAATTAGGATCCTCAGACAGGTAATAACGAAACTTACAGTCTCTTCCACAATTGTCTTCCCTATAGGCAAGTGTAAAGAAGGAAAAACACGAAGATTTCAGAATAAACTGGTTATGGCTATTTTTTATCATCTGGTCTGATCCGGCTGACCTTGAAACGTGCTAAGTTCCAATACATCAGTGAGCCCAGGTGTGTGAGATGAGATGATACGTAGGTGGAGCAGCTGAGAAGGTTGGGATTATCGGGGCCAGAGTGTAGAGGGTGAGCGATGACGATGACAGTAATGGAGTGAGGATGAAAGTGGTGTTGGTAGAGTGATTCCTTCTGTAATTCACTTTCGTGATGGACTTCCAATCAATTGCCATGCCCTCCCGCTGAGACGTTGAGCTTACATACTCCAATCTATGAGTTATACTTTGATTACTGACAAACCATACACCTCATTCTATTGCTCAAGGATGATGATAACATGTGTGTGTGTGTGTGTGTGTGTGTGTGTGTGTGTGTGTGTGTGTGTGTGTGTGTGTGTGTGTGTGTGTGTGTGTGTGTGCTTATGTAGGAGAGGCACCGGCAAAGGAGAACAGAATTGCAATGACAAAAAGGCTGACTGAGGTGCAGGTCCCCGAACAAAATTAAAAGCAGAGTAAAATAAATTATTGGACAAGTATCTTCAAATCTCCCTCTTGAAAGAGTTCAAATCATAGGATGATGAAAATACTCAAGTAGGCAAGGTGTTCTAGATTTTGCCAGAGAAAGCCGCCGTGGTACAGTGGAACCATGCGTGCTTTGGGATCCAAGTGGTCTCCAAGGGCACGGGTTCGAATCCTGTACACGGTCCGAGTGTAGGTTGGGCTTCCTCACTCGGGATAACGGTTTCCTAGCGGGTGGGCTTTGAGATAGAGGGTACCCAAAAAGTATCCCCTTTAGCCCATAAATTCCCGTGAAAAGCCCACATGGTATAAATAAAAAAAAAAAAAGGGATGAGTGATTGAGAATACTATACATCAGAGAGGTGAACTTCATAAGGATGACAAAAAGAAGAAAGTCGTGTGCAGTGAGGCCACGAGAGGTGAGGAGATATTCGCTTAACAAGATTAGTTGGCATGAAAATAGTCGTAAGGATAACGAGAAATAACATTACAACGATGAGAAAGAAGATAAAGGCAGTCAGTTAGTGGAGAGGAGTTGATAAGACGAAAAGCTTTTGATTTCACCCTGTTTAAAAAAGCGATATGAGTGGAACCTCCCATGCATATGACTGATAAGGACCTTGTACAGAGGTAGCAGCTGTGGGATCGAAAATAAAACTGGAAGAGATGACTTACGGCGCATAACTCCATAAAAACGGTTTTAGCTAGAGATGAGATTTGATGTGTGTGTGTGTGTGTGTGTGTGTGTGTGTGTGTGTGTGTGTGTGTGTAAATATGGGCTGAAAAGCGGGAAAGTATTATGTTGCATCAAGTAAATGAGAAGCGGGAGAGTAAGGAGATGAGGTTGATATGAAAGCATGAGGGTGGTAGGAAGGAACACCAGACTGGGGAAGAGGAGGGAAGGCAGCGAGGAGAAGGTGAGGTGAGCGAGCAAGGCAGCACGTGAGGAAGCATATAATTAACCTAAGCAGACCCTCACCCCTTACCGCCCCCTTCATGGCTAAAACCTTAACTAAGAAACACAAACACATCCCGTAGTCGCTCACACGTTCCTGACACCAACAGCCAAACACTCTGCCCCTAAGACGTGATGTTTCTCCACTCTGAGTGAAAGCTAGTAGCCCCCTGACTATTAATCGTTATAAAGGACACATACATACGCACATATATTTGCTATTATAAACTGCATGTCTCAAGCTCCTTTGTGTCCTAAGCTGCTAACACTCGACACACAACACACTGCTGAAAATCTCTATAGCAACATATCTATCTGTCAGTCAGTCTTGGTCTGTCTTTCGTCCTTGAGAGAGAGAGAGAGAGAGAGAGAGAGAGAGAGAGAGAGAGAGAGAGAGAGAGAGAGAGAGAGAGAGAGAGAGAGAGAGAGAGAGAGAGAGAGAGAGAGAGAGAGAGAGAGAGAGAGAGAGAGAGAGAGAGAGAGAGAAAGCTAAGCATGCACAAATTTCAACTAGAAAAGGTAAAAATTAGAGAAACGAAACAATACAACAACAAAAAAATAAGGAACTCGATGGCACATCAGATAACACAGGGTCTTTTTCAGAACCCCGTGTCAAAATCCCTGACATTTTCGTGCCTTCGTGAAATCTCAAACAGTCAAGACCGGAACACTAGTCCAAACACAGCAGTTTCTCTCCCTCACCACCCGACCAAAGTCCTTGAAAGGTTGTAGAGAAAGACTGACAGCAAGACAGACAGTTGGAGTCAGGCGTGAGCGTTCCCATGCCCGCATAACTCTCTTCCTTGTTGACGGTGATTGGAAAAAAGTGCCAAAGAATCACAGTTCGAGGAAGTGTTGGAAGTCACTGCTGCCTCGTGTGTCCTCGGATATAATGGCAGAGGATGTGACTGTCTCCTTTCCAATGCATTATAAATACACTGCCGCCGGCATGGGGAGAGATGGAGAGAGAGAGACGACGAGGAGGATGCAGAGTGACTGTCTAGTGTGCGGAGATAGAGTGACAGTGAAATGCTCCAGTAATATTATTTTGTCTGGCACGTTTGAATGTTTGTATCGTGGATTCAGTGATTGATTAAACACCCCAAGAGTTACTACACAGGCTAACGAGGATGATCTTTTCCATTGACCCTTGCTGATGACAGTGAAAATAAAATGTTTATGGAGCCTCAACTACCACCACTACTGCCACCACAATCACCATTACTGCTACTACCGAATTTCCAAAGCCATTACCACTATCATCACCGACACCACAAGACAACCGTCACCATTGATGCTGCTGCCGCTACTACTACTGCTGCTACTACTAGTAATAATAATAATAATAATTATTATTATTATAATAATAGTAACAATAGTACTACTATATACCATATTTCCGAAGTTACCATCAATAACACCATCGCTGTTACTACCACCACCATATTTTCCAAGCCACGACTACCATCACCACTATTACTATCACCACTGCTCCGCCATGTTAACCACCACCACCACCACCAAAACACCAGGCAGGCAGGCGAGGACGTACTGAAGTCTGAGGCGTTGATGTGAGAAAAGGCACACGCTTGTTAGCTTGTTCCTTGTTTGAGTGCATTTAGATAAGCGTAATTGCGTCTTCCTGCTTCCTAGTAATTCTTGATCTTCCTTTACGTCTGCCTGCCTTGACATTTGTCCTTCCTTCCACTTGTCTGTCTGTCTCTGTCTGTCTGTCTGTCTGTCTGTCTCTGTCTCGCTCTGCACTTTGAAATCCTCGAATGTTTATGAATATCTCTGTTTATTGGTCACTCTTTCACATAAGTCTTCTTCAGAGTGTCTCGCCCTCCTTTCTTCGCTTCTTCCTCCTCCTCCTCCTCCTCCTCCTCCTCCTCCTCCTCCTCCTCCTCCTCCTCCTTTTCCTCTTCATCCTCCTTTTCCTCCTCCTTCTCCTCCTCCTCCTCCTTTTCCTCCTCCTCCTCAACCTTTTCCTCCTCTTCCTCTTTCTCCAGGTCTCGGTTCTTCTTCGTCTGTTTATCCGTTTCCAAGGGCACCCAATCGAGTCACGTAAGAAATTTGAGCATCTTTCACCCGCTTTTCCTGTCAAGACGATTTACCTTGCTAGTAATTTTACACCTCATGCAATCTCTGTCTGTGTGTCTGTCTGCCTGTCTGTCTCGCTAGCTGTCTGTCTTCATTCCCCTCTCTCTCTCTCTCTCTCTCTCTCTCTCTCTCTCTCTCTCTCTCTCTCTCTCTCTCTCTCTCTCTCGTTCGATCCCATTCTCCTCCCATCGAATGTCGTTCCTTTGTATCATGAAGTCCTTGTTTTCTCGTCATAACTGTGCATGATATTTTTGCCTCGTGCTTGTGGTCGTGAGTGGAGGGTTTTGAGGTGGTGTTCTGGGGTGACCTTAAGAGTGTGCGAGCTTTCCCTCCGCTTCCTCCATCGCTCATTTATTTCACTCCCTCCTTCCTGCTCTCCTTCCGTCTTTCTTCGCGTGTTTTCTTCCGTCTCTTCTCTCAGTCTTGATCTTTTATTTTCTTTCTTTCTTTTCTTTGTTCCATGTATATCTCTCAATTCCTTTGCTTGATGTGTGTCTCAAGGTGCAAAGTTTATCATTTCCTCCAGCACCATCTCTCTCTCTTTCTGATTCATTAATTTTCAAAGTATGAAATTACCATAATGAGTGTGAACCCTTTCGTATAGAAGGTAAGACACACACACACACACACACACACACACACACACACACACACACACACACAGGTCATAACAATTAAGTGGCCGTGACGAGGCACCCTTCATATACCACGTCGCCTTTAAGTGCAGGGAAGCAAAGCGCCCAGCAGATCTTTTCGCAGCATTGTGGCGAGGCGTCGCTGGGAGGGATGTGTAGAGTTTGCCTTGTGTTGCACTACCACACCACGTAACCCCACGCCAAGCCACTCTACGGAACGCTATGTCTTCTCTTAAACATATTCAAGAACGGACGCCTTCAGCTTGATAGAATATAGCACAGTATTGATGATTCCCGTATAGCAATGTCATATACATTCTCACCAAGTATTCCACTTTGGTCTCCACACCCATTCAGGGCGCCTTGATTGCCTGAGCCTTGCTTCTTCCTCATCTCTCCTTTCTCTTTCTTTCATTTGTCTCCCCTAGTCTCTATTATCTTTCCCCCATCATCATTTCCTCTCCCATTACTCATCAACTCTTTTCCCCATTTTTCCCTCCCCAGCATCCTCTTTTCCTTCCCACATAAGCAATCCCTCACCTTCCTCACATCTACCACACCCAGGAATAAATATTTCGATCCCCACCTTTACTGCCGTTCCTCCACAGCCACTACATTCACCCACAATCCATCAGCACAGGCAGCTTCTCTTCACTCACCACTGTTCACCGCTGCAGCTCACCTCGCCACCTTCTACTCCCAGTCAGCAGTGAAGAAAACATACCCTGGATCTAAGTTCTCTCTGCAGATTCCACCGTCACACCCTAGTGAGATGAGGTAACCGAGATCAGAAGTAAACGAGTATATACGATTACCTCACCACTTCCGACACTAAGCTCGTACTGTACGTATATGCATAGTAAGAAAAGATGCAGTAAGTAGGAATATGTTAGGTTAGGTAAGGTTAGATTAGGTTATACATTTTAAATTGAAGGTCGATCTGCAACGTCCGCCAACATCCCCAGTTATGAGAGGTGAATTAGACAGGTGTACGCTTACACTCATAATCACACTCACGTACTTCAACACCTGAAAAATAAAGAGAAAATCTAAACTTTCCCACTCTCTTTTCTCCGTTAGTTACAGGATTGTCAACATTTGGACCAGAGTCACGCAAGCAGGTGCAGAAGTTCACACACCTTGTCACCACCTCCCACTACACCACGCGTTAGGCTAATAACCTCATGTCGCCGACGTTGCACTGGGATGAGCTGCACTTTGCACGCACCGTGGCACTTTGTACCGTGACAAGAGGTAAGGTTCGTACCCTGAATGTATGTATACCCGAGGAAGCCTCTCTCACCCTGGGCGCTCCTTGACGAGGTGGTGGTAGTGGTGGTGGTGGAAGGTGGCGGTGAGGCGTGAGCGGGTAGAAACCATGGTATGTGTGTGTGTGTGTGTGTGTGTGTGTGTGTGTGTGTGTGTGTGTGTGTGTGTGTGTGTGTGTGTGTGTGTGTGTGTGTGTGTGTGTTTAGAGGACGAACTGAGGCCGGGTTAGAAAAATGTGAAGTTGGAGAAGAAGCAGTTTGAAGAAGAAGAGGAAATTGGAATAAGATGACACACACACACACACACACACACACACACACACACACACACACACACACACACACACGAAAAAATGAATAAAAAAATAAATAAATGAATAAATAACATAAATAAGAAACATGAACACACGCAAATAAAGCAAAACACCGAAAAATCCGTGAACCAAACAACAACGCTACAACACACACACACACACACACACACACACACACACACACACACAGCCGCGTCGTGTAGTGGTTAGCACACTCGGCTCACAACCCAAAAAGCCCGGGTTCGAATCCCGGGCGAGGCGAGGCAAATGGGCAAGCCTCTTAATGTTCACCCTGTTCACGTAGCAGCAAGTAGGTACGGGATGTAACTCGAGAGGTTGTGGTCTTACTTTCCCGATGTGTGAAGTGTGTTGTGGTCTCAGTCCTACCCGAAGATCGGTCTATGAGCTCTGAGTTCGCTCCGTAATGGGGAAGACTGGCTGGGTGACCAGCAGACGACTGTGATGAATTACACACACACACACACACACACACACACACACGCCCGGTAGCTCAGTGGTTAGGGCGCTGGCTTCACAAGCCAGAGGACCGGAGTTCGATTCCCCGGCCGGGTGGAGATATTTGGGTGTGTCTCCTTTCACGTGTAGCCCCTGTTCACCTAGCAGTGAGTAGGTACGGGATGTAAATCGAGGAGTTGTGACCTTGTTGTCCCGGTGTGTGGTGTGTGCCTGGTCTCAGGCCTATCCAAAGATCGGAAATAATGAGCTCTGAGCTTGCTCCGTAGGGTAACGTCTGGCTGTCTCGTCAGAGTACTGCAGCAGATCAAACAGTGAAACACACACACACACACACACACACACACACACACACACACGCGCGCGCGCGCCCCGGTAGCTCAGTGGTTAGAGCGCTGGCTTCACAAGCCAGAGGACCGGGGTTCGATTCCCCGGCCAAGTGGAGATATTTGGGTGTGTCTCCTTTCACGTGTAGCCCCTGTTCACCTAGCAGTGAGTAGGTACGGGATGTAAATCGAGGAGTTGTGACCTTGTTATCCCGGTGTGTGGTGTGTGCCTGGTCTCAGGCCTATCCGAAGATCGGAAATAATGAGCTCTGAGCTCGTTCCGTAGGGTAACGTCTGGCTGTCTCGTCAGAGACTGCAGCAGATCAAACAGTGAAACACACACACACACACACACACACACACAGCAAAGAAACACACACTCTCCGGCAAGCACAAAAATCCTAAGCACAATAAACAAAACAAGCACAACACAAACACTACACGCTCAGATAAATATATACGCTCTCAGATAAATATATACGGAACGGAAGAGGAGGCAAAAGCACAAGAACACAAGGAGGAGGAGGAGAAGGAAGAGGAGGAGAAAGAGGAAGGAGAGGAGAGGAGGAGGAGGAGGAAGAGACAAGGAGTAATGACCTAGATACTGCAGGAGTGGAGGAGGGAAGGGAGGAGGAAAGAAACAAGCACATCCAACCAGAGGAGGAGGAGGAGGAGGAGGAGGAGGAGGAGGTCACCACACCGCCACAGGCTCGTCCGCTCACCTCTAGGGATTAATTTATTTTTTTCACACAATTTCTATCATTTTTATCTTTCCTTTTTGTGCGTTTCGTCCATGATATCCTCTCTCTCTCTCTCTCTCTCTCTCTCTCTCTCTCTCTCTCTCTCTCTCTCTCTCTCTCTCTCTCGTTCGTCTATGGGTCTTTTTGCCTGCCTGTCCGTTGACTTATCTATCAATGTGATGTCTCTCTTCTCTCTTCCTTTCTGCCACCCTCACATTCCCTCCTCTCTCTCTCTCTCTCTCTCTCTCTCTCTCTCTCTCTCTCTCTCTCTCTCTCTGGCGTCCACTGAACTTGGCGTCTTCCTCTCTGGTGTGCTTCGTTATCTCAAGAACATCTTCCTCAGCGTCTCTCTCCGACTCTCCCGTGCCTCCATAAGCCCTCTGACCTCCCAGAAGACACGACCTATGCCCTTGTCCAGTCCCCATCCTCCCTCACCTTCTGCAGTAACCGAGACCAAAGGGAACATTGATTACCTAGTCATCTCGTCTCATTGTTAAGTCATTACTTCTCATTATAATGACAGTTAGTCCACCCGTGTTTGTTAGGGAGGTTTCGTTGTACTTTGTCTCTTCTGTTATTTTTATCTTCTGTCCTCCTCCTCCTCTTATTTCTCCTTCTCCTCCTACTTCGTCTTTTATTTGTTGTCTTTTATCCTCTTCTCTACACCTTCCCCTCTCTGTCTCCCTGTCTCCCCCTACCTGCCTTTTCTTCTCCCTCTTCGGACGACCGTGAGAGAGGGGAGGCGAGGGGAGCCGAGCTTGACCGACCCGTGAGCACCAACCCACGTGGCCGCACACACGACCTGCCGCTGTGACCGACCGTCGCCCCTTCCCCTCCTCACTGCTCCAGGCCGCCGCCTCCTCCCCTCACTTCTCCTCCTACTGCTACTCCAACCCCTCTTCCATCTCCCCCTATTCAATGTTCTACATTCTCGCCTCTTCACATACTTTTCAAATAGGGGAACTCGGGTACACCTACCTCCTTCTCAAATTTAGGAGAAAAAAATTATTTCTGAAGCGAAACGTGACCGCTTTTGATTTGAGGATGACGGAATGAGAAATTAGTGATGTTTGGGCGCGGCCGTGTGCGCATGCGCCTCCAGGCTTTCGAGTGTGGCAATGGTTATGACCTTGTGCCGGAACAATAGCGGCTGCAGAGAGGTTACGGCGAGGTAGCAGAAGACAGTGCTGCCCCGCAGAACACAGCTAGGGCGAGAATCTGAGAGTCATGAAGGAAAAACTCACCCGTGCTATCTAGTGACGGGGAGCAAATGTGTCTCAGGAGGTGTTTACATCCACCTGGCTATGATCCTATGACCGGTGAGACTGGGGGAAGCAGAGGGGAAGGAGTGTCAAGGGCCTGTCCTTCCAGCGTTCAGATTGAGAGCTGATGCTATTACGCTTCCTTGGAAATAACAAATCAATGGGCAAAATTACCACAGTTGCGTTAAATCGACTTGGAAGAGTTTTTCCTCGTTGGTTCATACGGTTTATCATCTAAGGCGCGATTATGCTGATACATAATTGTTAGGAGGGTAGATGGACGTGGCCAGCAGCAACAGCAGTAGTAGCGGAGGTTGTGTAAGTAAGGCAGCGAGGTGGCAATGCTGGCAGCTTCCCTAGTCCCGGCTATACGCTACATTAGGAGACCGGATGAGAGAGAGAGAGAGAGAGAGAGAGAGAGAGAGAGAGAGAGAGAGAGAGAGAGAGAGAGAGAGAGAGAGAGAGAGAGAGAGAGAGAGAGAGAGAGAGAGAGAGAGAGAGAGAGAGAGAGAGAGAGAGAGAGAGAGAGAGAGAGAGAGTGAGTGAGACAACTATGCATCCAGAAGGGCAGCTAACCATCTATCTAGACAAACAGACAGATGCATAGAAAGAAAGAAAAGGACAATAAAACTATTAGCAAAGAAAAATACATTCTGACAATAATATAGAGACAAGTAAACACTGAAAACATCCCTCTTTCTTTGATCTTAATTCTGCAAATTCTGGCTATTTACAGCTACTATCGTGGGTCATTGTATTAAAAGCGAGAGCAGCACCTCATCCCTTAAGACGATCGTAGGCACTGTGCGGCAGGGACACCACCTCCTTTGATAGACTCCCGACACAGGCGACGCCGATAGCCGAGGATAAGGTATTGAAAAGTCGAGGCCGCGATGTTGCAAGACGCTGGACAAAGATGATGAAATTCGAGTACACTGCAAGTGAGGCACGAAAGATTATGTGGTGTGGCAAGGCGGGGCAGGGAATCTGCGAGGGAAAGGCACCGCGGCAATGATGGAATCGCTCATTACCATCAAGCTGGGAGGGACAGGACGGCACAGAGGAAGGACTGGAGAATGGAGGTGTTGGGGGAATGGAGCGAATATCACCCAATCCATAGAGTCCAGAGCGGCTATGAACAGGTTGCAAAGAAAATTCGACAGCATATACATGATATATGTGAACATAAATTACTAAAGTGGTCAGCTCCATCACAGATGCTGCAGAGGACAGAATTCACCTAAGCGCAGCGGCGGGTGACAGCAGTGCGCAGCTGGGCTCAAGGCGCTATGTGTTGTGTACATCTGGCTAGAGAGAAAAGTTATTGTTTCTAGTTACCTTATGATTTACTAAATCGGTGAAAAAGATGTGAAAAAGAATAAATAAACAAAAACTCATTCTCTCACTACTAGCACGAACAGAAATCAATCTAGGGTGAAATTTGTTATTGAACTGAAACGAATGTTGTTTCATTTCCGATTTATTTTTTTCTGGGAACTTCAACACGCATCATATATGAAGAGAATTGGATTCAGCATGAAATACTGAATGATAATGACAGAGACAGGCAGATCGTTAGGCAATAAATAGATAGATAGATAGATAGATAGATAGATAGATAGATAGGATAGATAGATAGATAGACAGATAGATAGATAAAGATAGGTACATAATTATGTGTGTGTGTGTGTGTGTGTGTGTGTGTGTGTGTGTGTGTGTGTGTGTGTGTGTGTGTGTGTGTGTGTGTGTGTGTGTAAAGTAAAGTAAAGTAAAGTAAAGTTTATTGCCATTTACGTAAACCTAACACAATGTACATACATAGTACCCATTTAAGCAATGGCACGGCCTGCCAAGCCAAGGCTCCTAGGCAGACGGATTTATTTAATCATTATTGGTTGCGTCGAGGTGGATGGAAGTATACAAGAAAACTTACTTCATTTTCTAATGGAATAAAAAATGTTTGATTAGTGAGCTACAGGCAGAGTAAAGAAAAAACAAGATAATCAGGTGAAAAAGTAATTATGAAACCTGAAGAGATAATAAATAGTCCTTTAAATTACGTTTGAAATTATGCAAATTACTAGTATTGATAAGATATTTCATTTCAACTGGTATGGAATTCCACAAATCAGGACCGAAACACAAGATGCTGTATTTGAACAGTGTTGTGCGGAATTGAGGACAGACTATATTGACCTGGTTGCTCCTGGTGGTGTGACTAGTATCAACAAGGCTAAAGAATTGTGTGCCAGCAAATGTTTTCATAATCTTAAACATGAACATCAAAAGGAAATACTTATGAATATTACAAAACTTGAGAATTTTATGGTTTGTGAATATCGGCTCGGTTGTGTCAAATTTCCCTGTGAAAAATATGCACCTGAGGATTTTCTTTTGAGTGACAGTGACCTTATTAAGAAAAAATGGCTACGTACATGCCCATATAAACACACCATAAATTAGGTGAGGATAGCATAACGTGTAATATACACTAATGAGAGCTTCAGTCGTGAGGGAATTACGGATTCTATAAATACACCACATATTTTTTACAATTTAAGACATACTTCATTGATATGATAAATCCGGTTTAGGTTTTCGTCCACGTAAATATCAAGAAATTTTGTATAATTTTCCCGTTTCACAGTTTCCCCGTCTAGAATCAGTGGTGGCATAGCATTGTTTAAGGATCGATTTTAGAAAAGTATGAAATTAGTTTTGATGATATTAAGTTTCAGCTTATTTGATTTAATCCAGTTATATACTTAATTTAGTTCAGTGTCTACATTAGAATGCAAGTTGTTTAGATCTTTGTGCGCTAACATGTTAGTATCATCTGGATAAATGGTGAATTTAGAATTCTTACTGGCATTTCAGATGTCATTGATATAAATAAGGATTGAAAGTGGACCTGAAATAGAACCTTTAGGCACACCATTTGATACGATTCTGAAGCGAGAGAACTGTGAATTACAAAAAAAAAACAGCCTGTGACCTATTATACATATAACTCTTAAACAATTGAAGAGGTATCCCTCTAATACTATTGCATTGCAGTTTATCAAATAATATTTGGGGGTTTAAAGAGTCAAAAGCTTAAGATAAATCCATGAAAATTCCATTTACATAACACTTGTCCTCTAAACATTTATACACGTTACTGACAGATTCTAATATTGTAATTTCAGTGAACCTATTAGCTCGAAATCCATGTTGATGGGTTGATAGTACATTGTTTTTCTCTAAATAGTTTACGAGACTGCTGGCAATCATCTTTTCAAAAACTTTACTAAAGGCCAGAAGTATTGATATTGGGCGATAGTTATTGATGTCATCTCTGCTGCCAGATTTATGCACCGGTAAGACTTTGGCTTTCTTTAGGTCGTTTGGGAATACTCCATTTCTTAATGACAGATTAATTGTATGTTGTAATGGTATAGATATGAAATGTGATGTATATCGTACTACTTTCGGTGAGATGTCATCATAACCTGGGGCAACTGTTTTAAAGGAATTTCATTAATTCAAGTGTGTGTGTTTGTGTGTGGGGGAGGGGGTGGGAAACGCGTATTGCTACCACCAGTGACATCGTAAAAGAAAGTGTTTTTTTTTCTCTTCCTCAAAGTAACAAAAACATCAGCAAGGCACCACACATCCCATCACCCTTCGTAGCGCGCGCTGGTTCAACACACTTCCTGCATGCCCCGCCAGCTCCGTCCAGCTCCGCCCCATTCCGGTTCATCCAGCCCACACCACCATACACCCACTCGATCCAGTGAGAAGTTGTTAATACATTCCATCGCACGGCAGCGGGATCGTTCGCAGGCCAACAGCAACACACGAATGTCAGGCTAATGACGTCATCCCTGGCACAGACATCATGAGTAAAGGAGACGGTGAGGGGAACAGGGACCATAATGAAGATGTGGGGACTTTGAGGTTGGGATTGAAGGAGAAGAGTATCTGTCAAATAACATGCTCTTTTCTTTTTTCATATATTTTTCCGCTTTTTTCCCCACGGAAGAGTCACATTCCCTCTATAAATGCAAGATTCCGATTACTACGTCAACTACACACTAGAAAGAGCAACTTGACGCGGCGGAGTTGGCAGCTGTGATCTACGGACTTTGTTTTGAAGTCTCTCTCTGACTCCCCTGCAGCGAGGAGCCGTGAGAGCTCCTGCCGGGAAGAAGGCCACTGTCTGTTGTAGATACAGAGAGACCAGGGACTAAGAGCCACTACTTCTCTTTTCTTCTCCAGCCCGGTGCAAGAAATGTACCCTAAAAAAAACTGAACGGAATAATAATATTACAATACAAGTTACAGAGTCGTCTCACACAACCTTTTCCTCTCCTGCCCCGCACAACAACAATATTGTCAAAAATACAGCCAAGTCCAAAACAACAGCTAAGCTCAAAAGTACAGCTGAGTTTAAAGTACAGCTAAGACCAGATTCTTCCAGTCCGGATTCTTTTATTCATAAGTCATAAGTCTAAGAAACTACCTACACCATTATCAGAATCCCCAACTACCATCGATGAAAATTTCACCATTTCCTCATCAAAAAAGTTGATGCGGCAATGGATCAGGGTACGTTCAGTCCAGACTGTAGCTTTTTTTTTATTGATTTTTTTGTTGTTTTTGTTTTATTAGGAGGGCATGTAGAGGTTGGAGGATAGAAGAAAGACTGGAAGGGAATTTGATACAAGGCAAGCAAGAAATAATGCGTAGCGAAAGAATAGAGACAAACTAATGCATACTTGTGAAGTCTTGTGAAGGTACTAAAGAACACAAAACAGCACAAAGTATTGGGATGGACACCTCGTCTTGTCCTGCGTAGTAAATATCACATATGGGAGATCGAAATGGTGTTTCAGAGATAGAAAAAATATATGCTACTTACTCTGTTTACAGCCCGCTGGTGTCGCCTTCGTGTTTATCTTGGATGGCACTACGTATTGCCTACTGCCTGAGGTCCAGAAAGTTGCCAAAAACACCACTCTAACGTGACGAGAGAGAGAGAGAGAGAGAGAGAGAGAGAGAGAGAGAGAGAGAGAGAGAGAGAGAAAGGGGGGAGCAAGGGAGAAGCTGAGTGATGATGGTGGCAGATGTTTTCTAAGTCTTCAACATTCTGAGCCACTTGACGACTTTAAAAATTTACTAAATATTACGCTATCACTAATAAGTACTAATCGGTTCTACTGATTTACTCGCTGACTGACCTAGCCAACTGTCTAATTCGACATCAAGAACAAACTCACGGACTGACTCACTGACTTACTGACTAGCTTAAGGTCAAGCGTGCCCTCGTCAAGTCACGCCCCGGAAACGCCAGGGGAATGACTTGAACCGTGAGTCAGGCGATGGTTCTTCAAGGAAGAATGTTTGTCGCTCCGTCGTTTTCTTTCCTTTTTAGATGAACAGTAGTTCCCTTCTATTTGTTGTTCATATAAAGAAACTTTCTTTTTGTTCTTGAAACCAAGACATTATATACTTCTTTCTGATTTATCTTTGCCTAATTTCCTTTATTTCCCACGCAATATGTATGGTTTATCTTTCCCAAAAGAAAAGCAACGCAAGTTATATATTTGCATACAAGAAAAATATATATATCTGTATTCCTACGCCGGCCAGGCAGAGGGACATGACCTGGCCGCACACTCCGCTGCCAAGTTGAAAGAATGCTGACACAGTATTCCTTGCGTGTCGTAAAAGGCGACTAAAAGGGACCGATCGTGGGGCTTGCAACCTCCTTCTCTGGACTGCTATACCTACAATGAGACAAGTCGTGACGTCCTGTCTCGGCTAATCCCCCTTTACGGGAGACGTCAGGCCGGCATATAGATAGACGTTGGCCAGTAGTGAGTGCAAGCAACAGTTCTTTTGTTGAGCAAGTACATTTTTAGCGTCGATGGATGGGCAGTGAGTGGTGATGAGGCTTTCTGTGTTTTATTTCAGTATTTTCTTTGGAAATAATATAAAACTCTGTTGGTCTCGGTGAGTCATATCTCACTGCGGCTCATGTGTTTCCCTTTCATGCGAGTTTTTTTCGTTTTTTTTCTTTCCTGTTTTACTCATTATCTCATGTGGCAATGTACATGAGCATCCGGATTAAGGTTACCGGAACGTTATGTGTAAGTCCGTAATTAGTACCTTGAACGCCGCCACTCCGGAAGCGACCTGACGGATCAGTGCCGCCGCTGGTGAATCGCCACACATCGGATTGCCGGAATGTGTTAGTAGTAAGGCCCTGGGAAGAGATAAACGAGCATGGACAGACGCCCGTACAGACAAGGAACTGTGTTTTGCAAACCACAGGGACGTGTTGGCAAAGCGCTTCTCGTTCCACTCCCGCAACCTGGAAAGCGTCGACTATGTAGAGTAGTGTTTTGCGTCATTGGCTGGCGCTTCCGAGGGCCGTCCAATCCTCCATGTTTCATCCTCGGCCGGTGGTGGAGAGGGAAAGGGCGAGGGCGAGGGCGAGGGCGAGGCGAGGGTACTGCAGGGTTGAGACACCGCCGTAGGCATATCTGTGGGCAGCGGTGGCTCGGGGGGAAGGGCAGGTAGGGGCAGGGGCGGCTTATCAGGTTGTTTGTGCGTATTTTGTCAGAGGCTTCATAAAACAATGCACCATTTACGTTATTGTGTAGTCCGCGGCGCTGCCAAGTGAGCGAAGTGGCTGTTGCCCGTCAAGTGTTGCAGGGTCTCTCAAATTAGTGTTTCCGGACTAGGCGTGACTCAATCTTGTCTTCACGCTGTTTCTTTCGCCTCCTCTGCGTCGACCATGATGCGAGTTTCACATACAACCTTGAATTACAACGGTGGCTCTTGAAAAAGCGACTAACCCGCAGGTTCATCACACTCCCACATCAACCCAGCCCCTCCCAACATCCCCTCCCTCTCTCTCTCCATCCTCCCTTCCTCTACCTCCGTCTGCTCTCCCACCTTTGCTGCTTCAAACTTGCAGATCGAATACGTTTCCTTTCACCCCCTCAACACTCACTGCACAGACTATCTATTAATGCCCTAAGAAACACGATGCCGCAGAGCATCCTGAGGGCGACACTGAGACCTGTCTGGGGTGCCGGGAGCTTGACTTCGACGTGTGCTGAGCGAGTCTTGATTGTAGGTGCTGGTGACCACGTGACCCCGGCAGGACATCTGATGTGGCATACCTCAAGGTCACCCTTGCCCCCTTCCCCGCCTTCCTTCCCTGCCTGACCCTTTCCCTGGCTAGCCTCGTCCCTCCCCCCAAGCGTTACTCTGCGGCGTTCAGGCACTGGCGGGGAAGGATTGTACTTACCTGGCTGCAAATGTACGGAGATTGAGCTGCACTCTGGCGGCTGCGTCCCCGTGTGTCTTTCTTGCTGTGATGTATGTAGACTGTCAGTCATTATTTTGTTACTATTATCATTATTATCATTAGTAGTAGTAGTAGTAGTAGTAGTAGTAGTAGTAGTAGTAGTAGTAGTAGTAGTAGTAGTAGTAGTGGAAGTCGAAGTAGTACTAGTAGTAGTAGTAGTAATGGTGGTGGCAGTGGAGCCGTGGTGGTGGTAGTGGTAGTGTGGTAGTGGTAGTAGTGCAGGTGGTGTCAGTGGTGTAGTAGTAGTGGTAGTGGTGGTGTGGTGGTGGTGTAGTGTTGGTGGTAGTCGTCGCAGTAGCAGTAGTAGTAGTAGTAGTAGTAGCAGTAGTAGTAGTAGTAGTAGTAGTAGTAGTGGTAGTGGTAGTAGTAGTAGTAGTAGTAGTAGTAGTAGTAGTAGTAGTAGTAGTAGTAGTAGTAGTAGTAGTAGTAGTAGTAGTAGTACTACTACTACTACTACTACTTTTACTAGTATTAATAATAATGCACGTAGCTCGAGTCTACATTCCATTCCTCTCCATCACCCCAAATAAAAGATAGTGATAGAAAAATATACAGTTGACTAATGACACTTATCGAGCCATGACCTTCACTTCGTAGTTGTTTATCAGTGAATTCCGTGAGCAATGGCGAATCACTGACCAAACGGATGTGACTCATATAGGATGATAAGTAAAGAAAAAAACAATGCATGGGAGAAATACAGAAATTCATGTGTAGAGAAGCAAACAAATTTGTGATAAAATGCAAACACAGGAAGATACGCTAAAGTCACCACTGATAAACATACTGGTGATTAAATAGAAAATGAAAAGAGAAGAGAATTATAGAAACAGGAAACGCACACCCACCCACACCCACACACACACACACACACACACACACACACACACACACACAGAAGAGAACACATGCAAAAATACTAACATGTTTCAGAAAAGACGGAAATCCCTCGCTTTTTTTTTTTTTTTTTGTTAGCATTTTTACCCTGTTGTTGTTTTCCCTCCATTGCTCCAGGAAATAATTAATGAGGACATCTGTGTTTTGTTTTTCTAGTCATGAAGGTTTCGAAGCGCTGATACTGTTATTTTTTCTGCTTTTCTTTTATTTACGTGTGTCATTGTATCTTCCTATTTTTACTACCAGTTCTCTTATTTATCTTACTCTAGCCGTCTCTCCATTTCTCTCCAGTCTATCTCTTCGCAGCTCAGTCTTGACCAACTTGAATTTCTTGGCGGGAGAGGCAGCGCTTTCGTAACACTAACCGGTGCCACAGGAGTTTGCGATGCCCTTTCCTCCCCTCCCCCCCGCCCTCTCTCTCTCTCTCTCTCTCTCTCTCTCTCTCTCTCTCTCTCTCTCTCTCTCACACACACACACACACACACACACACAACAAACAGGACAAGACATTCTCTCCGTTCTTTTTTTCATACTTTCTCTCTCCTTCCTCCATCCCTCTCTTTCATTCTGTCTCTCCTCATCTTTATCTTTACTAACTTTTCGTGACAAGCTCAAGATTAAAAACAAACTAGTATGAGCAAGCATAAAATCACTAATGGGTTCCAGGAAGAAAGGGAAGGCGGTTGGAGAAAGAGATGGGAGGATAAAGAGGAGGGAAGACTGTACAGAGGGGAGACAAGACAGATAAATAGGGGAGATTTAGGCTAGTGTCACGTGGTAGGATCACGTTGGGAGGAGGGAAGGATATTACGAGTACGAGTATATGGGAGGATGAGAGAGATAGAGGATGAAAGAGGAAGGGACAGGGGGAATCAGGAGGTGAGAGTGGCAGGGTTAAAAGAGGATAGAAGGGAAGGGAAGAGAGAAAGAAGGAGATACTGAGAATCAAAATGAGAGAGAGAGAGAGAGAGAGAGAGAGAGAGAGAGAGAGAGAGAGAGAGAGAGAGAGAGAGAGAGAGTGTGTGTGTGTGGGGGTGAGGAAGGAGGGGAAGACAAGGGTAAGGGAAAGAAGTAAGGAGGGAAGGGAGGGGAGTGACAGTAGGCACGAGCCGCGTCACTTTACACCATTGTGTTCTACCTACCGGAGAGAGAGAGAGAGAGAGAGAGAGAGAGAGAGAGAGAGAGAGATTTAGTGTTGCCACCAAACAGATAGCCAAACCACTACTACCCAGCAATAGTAATATTTCCTCCTTCACTCACAAGCGGCCTCAAACATACTGCTGAAAAAATATGATAAACAGTAGCATAAAAAAATAAATCAATATAAATATAAAAAAAAATGGCCAGTCTTATTTACTCTGCACTGCACAATGGAGGCTGCTTGTGAGTTTGTCCTATGCATCCTTCGTGTCACTGATAAGCTAACCATTCTCTTCGATGGATTGATTACAAGTTTCAGGCCAGCAGACGACACCAGGGTCATATGGCGCCCCATGTTCACTGACTCTGAAGGTGCTTGGCCTTCATTACAATATTAATATTCTTTTGTTGTCAAATATAAACACAATAAGAAGCCTTTTGTATTTACACTTTTCGGGGAACTGAAACTTAATGAGGCTTCTTTTTTCATGTTTGAGGATCTGCTTAAAAGAAAATAAAAAGAAAATACTACACATCGTACTTGTTGTGGAAAAAGACTCTACAACGCTGGAATATTCTGCTCTATCCATTGAAAAGATGTTGTGCTTGCTTAAGAGAGAGAGAGAGAGAGAGAGAGAGAGAGAGAGAGAGAGAGAGAGAGAGAGAGAGAGAGAGAGAGAGAGAGAGAGAGTGTGTATTTATTGTTAATGCTCATCGTAGAGGATTCAGAATCTCCCGATGCTCTTCACTCCAACAAGCTTCAGTGACAATACCTGCAGCGAAGGCAAGGGATTGGGAAATGCATTGTGTTGTTAAAATCTACACTGGTGAGCCCTTTAAATATTACTGCATCGTTAGCCTTCCATGGAAATTAATTGTGATATATCCAGTATCCCTCAAACTTTTAATAGCTGACAGTTATATTGTTGCGGTGGATTCCCTGCTGTGGAAGTCGAATACAATTAAATACTTGGTTTGAGTTTGTTGGATTATGTTCTGCTTATTTCACAATTGATTATTATTATATTTTCTTTTTTTTATGACAAATTACAAAACCTTATTTCTGACCGTGGAGGTTGTCAGTTTTTCTTTTTTCCTTCAGGAAGTTATTTCAGAATTTACAGAAGGTAATTGAATTTTTATGTTACTAAGTTTTCAGCAAAATTTTTAGCTGTTTTTAGGGGGCAGTTAACATTTCAGAGGGTAATTCAGACTACATATGAAGTAATTCATAATGTTCAGATGGTAATTCAGTTGTCAGGAAATAATTCAGATTTTTCAGATCATTCAGAGTTTTTAAGAAGTACCTCAGAGTTTTTCTTAAAATAATTAGAGCTTTGAAGAGGGTTGATTCAAAGTTTTCCACGAGATACTTCAGCCATCACAAATATAATCACATTACATTAACACCCTTATTTCTTCGACACTTCTAACCTCCGTCTGGCGGCGCGTGCCCATAAATCTGGCCATTACGCTTGGATGGTTTTCTTTAAGCCACACTTGAGGTTAAGGCATCGTAATGAAGTGCGGCATCCGGTTCTTTTC
>NC_059292.1:15913653-15916153 GCF_017591435.1 Portunus trituberculatus | reverse complement strand
TCCCGTAAGGCGCTGACATGTACGTAACTATTCTCGAGTTTCATTTTATCCTCATATTTCCAGCATATGTACTCACTTCGTGTCTATTTCTGAATACGTAAAATCTCTTTTTTTTCTTTTCTTTTATTTTTTTTCTGTCTATATACCGTAAGGCAATGAAAAACTACCATTTTCAAGTTTTATTTTTTTCACCGTAGCTTGCATATTTTCTCCTTATTCTAACTTGTGATTTGTTTTATGTCTTTCTTTGGATTTCCTCCGCTAGTAAGCGCAGTGGACAGAACACCCAAGGCCCAACAAGGAACGCAGGGTTCTTTATTTTATGCCGTAACTTTAATCTTCTCCGTCTAAAATATTGATGAACAGTTAAATAAAGACAATATGCAAACAAGCCGAGTTTTTTTTTTTTCAAGGAGACTGACCAAAGACATACAGAACTTAAAGAAAAAGCCTTCCTGACTTGTCATTCCCTCCCAGACAAGAAAAAGGGAAAGACACATTCATTTAAAAAATAATGTTGTTATTTATCCTTACAAAAAATGATATAAAAAATGTCACCAATCCAATCTCACAAAATAAAGTTTTAATTTCAAGAGACAGAAAAAAATTAACACTTACTTGAATTACCACACTACTTACGCAATCCAGTGTAATATAACATTGAACAAAAAAAAGAAGCGTCGAGTTGCTCAAGAAAACTGAAACCTTCTTCACCACACACACTAAATACGAAGGAAAAACAGTTATTCCTTACTTCCTATTCTTCTTTTTTCCTTCAGGTCCTTAATTAGTCTTGAGCTGTTTGGTTCGTTGATATATCGTTTGGCGAGTTAATCAGCCAATTATTAGTCAGTCACTCAGTAATTGAAGCAAAGAATGAAGTAATTAGACATTTACTTGAGCGTTTCTGGATTCGTTGGTCAAATTGTTATTCTTCTTATTCAGTCAATAAATATAAAAATATCTTACTCTTATATTTCATCCATTAATCAGATAAATATTCTGTTAACCATATATTCGTTTTGTTTATTTAATGAATTGATATTTTTTTACATATTTGGTTCGTTAGTAGATAGCTGTAGATAGGTAAAGTAGAATGTAAGCTAGAGAAGGAGATTAATAAGTAAATAAGTAGGCAAGGATACAGATAAACAAGTAAGTAGCAAGTACTAAATAGACAGCTACGTAGGTAAGTACACAGGTAAGTAAGGAATTAGGTCAGTAATAGGTTTGTAGGTAAACAGGTAGATAGACAAATAAGTAGGAGAATCAGTAGATAAGTAGTTAGACAAGTAGATGAAATAGATAGTCACATACCAGCTAAATAGGAAGGAAGCTCATTAGTTTGTTAATTAACGAGGTACTCAGCCAACCTTGATATTCATCTGGGTAGCTAATGGAAAAACTGTCTGAGAACGACCGACCGCCGCAGCACAACGTGAAAATATGTCGAGTTTATCCCCGAGAGTTGTTTGCGCAGCCTCGACGTGAAAGGGAGGGGTGGCTCGTGCGTTTTGCGGGAAACAGTGTGGCGTGGTGTGGCGTGGTGATTTGAAGGTACGAGTGGCGTAGGGCGTGGGTGGAGTGAGCCATGGGTCTGTATTGCATGAGGTGGTGGTATTGGTGGTGAAGTTAGTAGATAGTGGAGGTCATGAAGTTAGTGGTGATGGTAGTGGTTTGGTGATGGTAATTGTGGTGGAGATGGTTAAGATAGGGTAGAGGTAAAAGTGATGACGGTATTACCAAAGGGGAGTAAAAAGTGGTGATGTTAAGGATAATGAAGGTTTTTGGTGGTTGCTTGGGCGGTGCTGTGCCGGTGTTGTGCTTGTTGAGAGTAAAAGTGACCGTGGTGGTGGTGATGATGGTGGTGGTGGTGGCGGAATTGATGACGTCAGCTTGTCCTTCAGGTGAGTAACAAGGACGCCGGTGGGCCTTGATATTTTGTATCGCTTTACCTTCTGCGCCGACCAGACGTGTTGTTTTTTCCCCCGGCGGCGTACTTGTCTGGGGGCGGTGGCGAGGGTGCAGGCAGGGAGGCGCCCAAGGAGAGCTGGGGTGGCCCAGTGTAGAGGGCGAAAAATAGAAGACAGGGAGGGAGGAAAGGCGTTGGTGTTTGGGTGTGATGGGGGAGAGAGAAGGGTGGGTGGAGGCAGAACACGGAAGGGGGAGGTGATTGAGAAGGGAAAGGGTAATGATGTGCGTGGGTAAAGGGGATAAAGAGCTTGTGATGGGGAGGAGGGGTATGGGAAAAAAAAAAAGGGAAGCGATTAAGGAAAGGGAAACGGGGCATATGGTTGTGGGTGTTTTTTGTAATGAGATACTGAAGGGAATAAGGCAGTGAGGGAGGGACACGGGTAGACGGAGATACACGGAGATACAGATGTGGGGGAGTTGGGGGAATGAGCTAGAGGTATGGGTCGGAAGGAAGGGACGATGGGGAGAAAAGGAATGTATGAACATGGACACAGGAAAATAAAACAGAGAGGAAGAGAAGAATAAT
>NC_059292.1:15858653-15906153 GCF_017591435.1 Portunus trituberculatus | reverse complement strand
ACGCCGAGGACAGATGATGGGGAGGGAGGATGGGGAGGAGGGTAGCAAGGATACATGTAAATGGGCAAAAAATAAATAACCAATTACCTATCAACAACATAGCAGGCTGGACCAATAGCAAGACAGCAACAACACCAAGATAACCATCAACTGAGAGAAAAAAAAAAGTTGAGGAAAGCAAGAGACCTTCAATAATAAAAGGAGGAAAAAACTGAAAAATTCTGCACCGAAACAACAAACAGGGAGAACAGAGAGATACAACGCAAGATTAGAGTAAAAAATTCAAAGAAGGCTACAATTACGAACAATGCAATCATCAAAATTATCCATCACTTTAGCCCGAAAAAATAAATTAATTGAAAAAAATAAGATTATGCTGTATATTCTGCGCAAATCTAGAATAAATAAAAGCAATATCCATACAAGTCCTATTTTAGAAGCACAGTTACGAAAAATTAACATTATTTTTATTACAAAGGTCAATAATGAGTAATATTTTTATTTCTGCTCTATCCAAGGAAGGCATCACTCTTGTTGGTCCAGTCACTGAGATTCGGGGTAAATACCCAAGCTGTAAGATCCTGAATATTGCGACACTCATGGGCACGTGTCCACACACACGCTACACATTCACATACTTTTACGCACACACACACACACACACACACACACACACACACACACACACACATACACGAGCCAATACCCTAAGAGTGTTGTTCAGTATCTATATACTATAACTACGTAAATATAACTATGGGCAAACACACACACACACACACACACACACACACACATAAGGAGGGCAAGGCGAGACAGACACCGGTGGGTACTCACGTTGTACGGAGACCAAAACAGGTGACTCCGCCCCTTTACACGCCTCCCGAAGGACACTGGCCGAAGGACGCGTCGGCCCACGCACTCCACCGGTCTGCGATGCGCATTTATGAAGCTAAGAGGATATATCGCAGAAAAGCTACATCAGGATGAGTCAAGATCCGCTGGTGGCGAACATACAGAGGATGCTTCAAGAGACACTCAAGAAAGGACGGCAAAACTGACCGACAAGAGGGAAAGACAGACAGACGGGCAGCCAGAGGGAGGGACGGAGGGGCAGACAAGCGACGAGCAGACGGGCAGAGGTGGCGCACACTGGCGAAAGAAGCCACGTGGTCGTCCCAAGAAAAGCACCGAATCTTTCTTATCTTGCTCAAGTTTTTCCATCCAGTTCAGCACCAAGGTAACTCGACAGTCTCCCATATAATTAGTTCCTGTTACCTGTACCAAAGGTGTTCCCAGTAAGGTCACATGGTTTGGTTTTACTCCGTTTATTTTTGGCATACTTTGTTGTTCAACTGGCGGCGTCTACGTCGTCTAGACCCAACCCTCCTGCGTCCCCCCTGCCCCCCTATGCGTCTCCCTCACCAGCCTCCCGCCCCGCCGTCGCCCTCAAGGTCTCAGCGACATCCGTAAGCACGTTTTCTTGTCAAGATGCTCTGAGGAGATGAAGATTTCTCGCCGTGAGACCCGCAACCTCGCACCCCGCCGGCCATCCAACCTCGCCATTCATGGTATCGACTCCCACTCGCTTTCTAAATCTCAACTTCTATCCACTCTTACCCTGCCCACTCACAATAATCCTCAAGACGCAATTTGTCGCACTACCGTGGCCACCAGCGAACGAACGAACGAACGAACGAACGAACGAACGCGCACACACACACACACACACACACACACACACACACACACACACACGAGAGAGAGAGAGAGAGAGAGAGAGAGAGAGAGAGAGAGAGAGAGAGAGAGAGAGAGAGAGAGAGAGAGAGAGAGAGAGAGAGAGAGAGAGAGAGAGAGAGAGAGAGAGAGAGAGAGAGAGAGAGAGAGAGAGAGAGAGAGAGAGAGGAAGAGAGACAGACAGACAGACAGACAGACAGACAGACAGACAGACAAACAGACAGACAGACAGACAGACAGACAAATAGGCATATCAACAGACACAAACAAAGAGATAAAGAGATAAATCAATCGAAAAACAGACCGACAAACAGACAGACAGACAGGTAGACAGGCAGACAGGGAAAAATTAAGTTCTTAATTGAGGCAGCCAGAGACCTCCTAACATCCGGTCGACGTGACATATTTTCAACCGAACGGGTCAGCTGAGGGCGTGGGAGGGATGGGCGTTGTGGGGAAGACAGAAAGGGAAAGGGAGGGAGGGGAGGGATGGAAAGGGCGGAGCGGGATGGGCGGGTCGGAAACATAAAGAGGGACTGACCAACAACGAATTTTTCTATGAATCCTCGAACCAACAGCTGCCCATCCATCGGAACTGAGAGGCGGGGGTGAGGGGGGAGGAGGAGAATAAGGGGAGGAGGGAGGAGGGAAGCAGAGCTACGGAGGGAGATGGAGAACTACTTAAGTATATAAAGAAAATAAAGGGAAGCTATAAGATGCCAGCAGACATATACGTAGCAATCAATTGTATAAAAACATAAATACTCATACCCACCAGTCATTCTTATCCATAAGTTCACCTTTTCAAGCCCCCTCTCCCTTTATTGAATCGGTATTACCAATGAGGTCAGTGATTGCTGATTGCTCAAAACTTTAGTTGTCTTTTCTTTCGTATTCCTACAACTAAAATTTTAAAGAAGTAAATCAAAACAATTATAATGACGAAAATTAATAATAATATCAAACAAAAATCTTGTATAGACTTATAATTTGTGAAGAAGACCAGCTCTCTCTCTCTTTCTCTCTCTCTCTCTCTCTCTCTCTCTCTCTCTCTCTCTCTCTCTCTCTCTCTCCCTTTCTTCTTTTCTATTTATCTCTTTCTCAACAAAAATTAAGGGAATAGAAGGGATGTGTGGTAAAGAAAATAAGTAAAAAAAAATACGTCATTCAGGTGCCACAACTGAGTGCCTCGATGCTTGCAGGTAAAGTTTTGACACTCCTTGACTCTTCTGACTCTTCCGCTAATGTGTTTGTCACCTGTTGACCTCTCCTTATCCGCCCCTTCTCTCTCCCTCTTTCTCCTAACGTCTCCCCTTTTTTTTATCACTCCCTCCTTCAGTTCCTCTTCTAACAACTCCCCTTTTCTTCTCTCTTCCCTTACTTCCCCTGCCTCCATTCCCCTCCCCATTTTTTCTGTTTACCTTTTCCCCTTCCTTTCATTTTTCTTCCTGCATCAGTGCCTCTTCAGACAAGGAAAAGACGGTGAGAGCGATAAGGGAGACTAAGAAAGATGCCAAGCCATCCGCCACGACAGCAAACCAGGAGTGCCTACACGCGCCAACCATGAGTTGAGCTGAATAATACGACCAACAGCCATCGAACTCGAACTCAGACGCCTTTGAAAGCTTGTCTCTTCTCAGAAGACATCAATACACCTGCGTCAAGGCTGAGCAGGGTAATTGATGCTTTTAACTTATGTGCACTAAGGTCGTATGTTACATATTTCTCTTGTGCAGCAATGATGTTTATTTCCCGTATCATTGTGTGTCGTCTCTGTGTCGCCTTCAGAAGGGATCAGTAGAACACACGAAGCCCCGTCTGTCAGTTTTTACGATTTATCCCGTCAGATTATTTTCTGTGATCCTGTAGAGTCCGAAGCAAATACGGTACGGTAGGGAGGAAGGGAGGGAGAGAGGCAGGAAGGAAGTAGGGAGGCCGGATAAGTCTGTACCGGCAGGAGGGAGGCCAGGATGGGACAGGACCGTGACGTCCACCGCAATCAACCTCAGGTGTGTTGCGACGCGGAGTTCCTCATTACCACGCCCCGTTCTCCCCTCAGTCAATGCAGCATTCCGCCTGGGTGGTGGTGTTCCTTGCCAGAGTCAACAGAACTAACAACAAAGTTTTTTTTTAACGAGCACTCTCTGCCACGCAGAAAATTGCTTATACTCTACTACGCTCCAATAAGTATAAACCTTCATCGGACCTCCCAGTAACACTTCCTTATTGCTTCCCTTGTTGCCGTTCTCGAGGTGACTGGCAGCATGGTGTGAAGTTTGTTTGTCCCTGTCCTTCAAGGACCAAAAACACGTGCACGGGCTCATGACGTCTCTTCTGAGCAGGGCGACATGTCCCTGAGGGCACGCTCCTGGGTTCGCTCCCTCCCGTTAACATTCTCAAAATACCCAGCTGGAAAAAAAAAGTCGTTGAATTACAACCGAGACAGAGAGAGAGAAAAAAAAAGCTGTAACTCTCAGTTTCACTTTCCGTCACACCCTCACGCAAAAACTTCCGTGACGGGATTCAGCTTGCAGTCCACCCATTCCCCGGCCCCCTTAACGTTCCCTTCCAGGCCCGCTACATGTCCCAGCCTCTTCCTGTTAAAGGCCCTTCCATTTCCCTCAACTTCGCCCTTTACGCATCTCTTCCTGCTATACCCGCGGAAGTACTCACCTTCAAAGATCTTTCAATTCAGCTTAAAGAAAAATAAGAGCAATGGAATCAGTCGTCATTCCTCGAGTCATACATGCGGCACCAATCCTCAGAAGCTGGAAGAGAATGCGTTCTTTGTGTGTCCACAGAGGCGTGTTGTGGCTCTCCTGACCGCCATCCAGAAGGCTGCGTCAGACAAACCGCGGAGCGTCTATAGAGAGTAAAAGTGGCCGGCAAACACGTGTGTACCAACGCGGGCATCAAGGTCAGCGCCACACACACACACACACACACACACACACACACACACACACACACACACACACACACACACAGCAACAGACCAATACACGTGCGATGACCGTGCCCCGCCCAACTCTCACAGCCTGTCCATGCATGCCCTCTATCACACCCCTCCCACACGCTCACCCTCTTGACAGTCCTCGCCACCAGGCACCCTTGGACTCGACTAACTGTCTTGTATTTGGGTAAGTAGTGTTCAGCCTCCTCCCTCGCCTCTCCTTCCTGTCCCTTGCTGCCCCACACCCATCCCTTCCTCAATCCGCCCACACACGCGGCCCCACCCTCGTCCTCCATCCTGCTTGTGGTCGCGATTATGAGCAACAAGGTCGCTCCGATAAAAGAAAAATATCGTGATTACTCAAGTGTCACGAGGTGGAAAGTTTTCAGGCGACGAGAGAGGAAAACTGTGTCTTGATAGAAAACGAAGAGCAAAGCGGAAAGCGAAAGTGAGGAGTGTTTATCAAAACGGGGAGTGTAAGAAGGAGCGAAGGGGCAGGGGACAGGGGGCGCCGCAAGGCTAGCGGGCGCACCTTCAGCTTCAACCAAGGTGAGCCGCCCCCCGCCTCGGTACCTCACGACAGAGGCGCTGAAGACAAGGTCGGATGCGAGACCTAATCCTGCTCTTGCTTTAAACTTTGATCTTAAAGAGACATGCGGCTTCCTGGACCCCGCGAGGCCCGAGGAGGATGAGAACCAGCACCGCCACACTTACCGTCACCACAATTAAGAACACCAGTATATTGCCACAATACGACCTATCATGAGCTACACGTCAAGACGCATATCCCAAAATCTTTAAAGGAAAAAATCACTAACTTCCTCTCACGGCCACCAGCCATTGTCTGCATCTTAAAAACAAATGGAAAAAATATTGCGTCAATGTCAAACGGTGATATTATACGAGAAAAAAAAGAACATAATGGTATCATTGTAAAGCGGCGTCAAATGTTCTCAGTGATAGGTCTGCCTTGCCGCTCTCACGCCCTCCAGGCGGCCTAGGTCGTCCCTCCCGTGCAGTGCCGAGGAGCTGCATCGCCACCGCGCCTCCTTGTCTAGCACACGATCGGGCGACCACTGCAAGCATTCCCTCCCTGACGCATAAGCGAGGCCGCCGAGTTGTTAACACAAGGATCCAGAAAGAAAAAGATTTGTAAGCCAACTCACAATATGCAAGAATAGGCATTATGGAATTCAGAAATGCAGAAGCAAAGGTACATTTGTGTTACGCCTTCTATTACCATTGACCGAAGGACACGTTGGTTCCAAGACTTCATTACAGGGCTGTGAAAAGGAACCGACACTGAAGACCCCTATGAAGATGAAAGGCATGTTCGTGGCGATTATTTACTTGGGAATATGAATAATGAATTATAGACACATCTGTGGTGAGAGTGTGATGTAATGGTGTGCTCGCCTCACAGTGACTAAGAAAATTAATAAATACAAATGCGGAGAAATGAAAGTGAAAGGAACAGTAAAGGATGATGACTTGAAAGACAAATAAAGGGAAGCATGATGAAGGAGAGAAGCGAGCTCAAAAGAGGAGGAAGTGACAAGAAGCCTCCGAGGGAGACGCAGGAGTTATGCTACATGTGTCGATAGAAGGAAGTGAACAAAAGCCTTCATCTATCCTGCATGAAAACTCCATACTCCTAGCATACCATGTCCAGCAGTCACTCAAGGCCGCTGGCGTTACTGTCCGCCAGAACTCACCAAGGTTGCACGCGCTAATAATTGCCGTTCATACACCAATTTATTTGACGCCGTATAGATATAGGTATTTCTTTCACTTCAAGGCCCCAGCGTGTGGGTGAAGTAGTGACCCTTACCCCTCACCCTAGCCAACCTTCATCCTTCTCCCGCGCCTTCTTTCCTCCTATACTCCTGCGTCGTCCTTCTTCCTCAAGGGTGTTGCATCGGTGCCCAAGGATAATGTAGGTGTGCTCAAGGATGCGGCAAAATAACGAGAGGAAGCTGTAAGTACAAAGGCTGGTGTTGATCGTGGTTGAGATACGAGCCAGCCCCGAGCCTCGGCCTTGTCACCGCTCAGCGTCACGAGGCAATGATCATTTTCAGTTTTTTTCCTCAATCCTTGCTTGCGTGCCGACCTTCTGCGGCCCTCGTCACCCGTCAGTATGGCTTGTGCCCTTCCGCAAATCAGGGCCGGAAAAGGTTCAGGTGGGAGAAAACTGATGCCCTTCTCCCCTCACAAGTGTGCGAGGACACAAGTCTTACTGGTAAGGCGTGATGGCAAAAGGAGTAGAGGAGAGAAAATTCAAAAGATAAGAAGTCACTGGGTTCCCGAAGTAATGGCACTCAGGCAGTCATGACGTGGGGCCAAGGGAGGACAAGAGAGGAGCCGAGCCGCCCGTACACATAGACACACACCAGACGCTAGCTGCCTCATCCCAGACGGCCGGCCGTTCCGCTAAGCCTCTCGACACGCCTCATGAATGGGTAATGAATATCTGAGCAGCAAGTAGTAACTGTGCATAACTGGTTAGCCTTGAGGAGGAAAACCCTTGTGGCAGTTCCTCCCCAGACCCTGAGATAGGAGACGAGGGGGAAGCTGAGCCATCAAGATAAACGATAACATTAAAACTATATATTTTTTTCTTTTCTCCTCTGGTCTTTTCTCCTCTTTCCCTTTTTCTTCCTCCTCTTTCCGACCCAAGACAAATCCCAGGCTCGATCTCACACACGCGCCTCTACCAGGACGACGAACTCGAAAACATCATAACTCTTGGTTCCCAGGGAAAAAAAAAATCAACAAGAACTCTGAATATTTTTTTTGCTTGTTTTAGTATGTTTGCAAGTAGTGGTAGTGGCAGGAAAAAAAAAGGTCGCACATGTAGGGATGATGTGAAGGCAAGGGAGGAAATAGGAGGGATAGGAAGGGAAGTGAAGCCAGATCGATGGAAAAAATTAAGTGTTTTGGCGCTTTACCATCTTTTTCCCTCCTTCTCTCCCTCCCTCAGTGGCTGCAACAGGTGCAATAACGAGTAAACGTGGTAGTTGCCAGTCACCCGCCAAGCCGGAGGAAGGAAGAGGCTGGGTAGCGGTGCGAGTGACGTAGGTGAGTATGGAGGGAGGGAGGGAGAGGAGAGGTTGGCTCGTTCCTCACCAGCCAACCTTGAGTAACGGTAGGCGGCCTTGCACAGGTCCTCTCCTCCTCCTCTCCCCTCTCCTCTCCCCTCACTTCCCTCTCCTCTCCTCTCCTCTCCTCTCCTCACCTCACCTCTCTTCCCTCTCATACATAAATTTATGCTACCTATCTCGCACTTACACACCTGAAAGATTATGCACGCAGGTAGGAAAACACACGCGCATACTATATATATATATATATATATATATATATATATATATATATATATATATATATATATATATATATATATATATATATATATATCAACATCTATTAGACATTCCTGTCGTCCACAAATCCTTCTCCCTCTCCTGTCCAGTATCTATGTCACGTCCTTCAATCCATCAACCTTATAACGCTCCACCCGAACATTTCTTATTCCTTGTCCTCGTTCCCACCTTATCCATCGCCTGCCACCAGCAACCACCACCGCCGCCGCCGCCCACTCAACCTTCATAGTACCCACGCAGTTCGGCACAGATCGATGCCTCTCCGCTTGCAGCCGCCACACGCACACCTTCGCGGCACGGGGCCAAGGGTGACTTTAATGGTTTTGTCCTCAGACCGAGTTTACTCCCCCCTCTACACACTCCATGTTTGATGGCATCGATCGATCTCTGTGATGAAGTTTGACACATACTGAGCGACGGGTGGGTCCTTCCTACCTTCCTACCTTCCATCCCCTCCACTCCTCCCTTTGTCACTTCCTCCCAACCCCCTGCCAACTGTGCGTGTGGTATGTATATGGATGTGGTTATTCTCGTTATTTGATTTGCAAGTGTAATAGCTGATTTGTAGTCGATAAAGTACATACACTTGTACATTCGTATCCATCTAGGTAAGCATAAGAAGCAATCATGATGGTAATGACGTTACTTGGTGTGTGGGATAAGGAAGGGTGTGTGTGCGGTATTGTGGTAGAGGGGGTTCCTACCAAAGCCCCAAAGCCCTTCATACCCAGATCAGTGTAGGTGTCGTGACCTTCCCGCCCTCACGTCGCGGCACAAGAAGCCAAACACTTCCCCAAAGCGACAGTGACGAGGGCAGTCCCGCCGCGCCGCTGACCCTCTCTACTGCTACTATCCTGACTGTACGGAGGCCAGCGCTCAAAAAAAAATGTAACAAAAAGAAAAGAATAGAGCAGTAATGCAATAGAAATGTTAATAAACGAAGGAAACTCGATAAAAAGTTAATGACCACTTGACTATCGGTATGCAATGGTTCGGCTACTGCTGCCTCACGGTCACTGGTAAATTAGTGAGCTATATTTACTTTTCACTATTTCCACTGACCTTCCCCGCGTCGTCCTTGCCGGGTTCTTGCTCACTGATATAAGTTACTCCAAGGCGACGGCCGCGGCCACTCCCCACGCACCCACCTGCCGCCCACCTGCATGTTTGCCTTGTGTCCCCGGCCCACTACACCTAATTATTGGCTATTGTCATTGTAATTACTGCCAATCATTGTCTCTATTAGTATTTTTATTATTATTTTTTTTATTAATACTATTATTATTATTACTATTATTATTATTATTATCATTATTATTATTATTATTATTATTATTATTATTATTATTATCAATATTACAAATCACTAGTGACTGAACTCTTGTTATCATTAAAAACATAACATTTTTTTTATTAACTTGTATATCGCATAAGCATACGTACATGTACAATCTATGTTTGACAGGTACTCAGCACCTCTAACTCTTGCCCTCTCAACACCCCCCTCTCCCAAAACAAACAAACACACACACACACACACACACACACACACACACACACACACACACACGATCTAACTCTTTCCTACACTGCAAGTAAATTGGGACATTAGCATGCGAGAAGAAACATGTAAAACAGTTGTGTCTCAGTTGGAGGATTCGAACTCTGGGCAAATATTTAAATTGGGAGTCGAGAACATTGACCTTTATGCTAATCAGCGGGACTATGATGAGAATGACGGTGATGATAACGGACAATAACAATAATGATGATAATGACAATACACCTAACAACAACAACAATAACAATAGTAAAACACCACTAAAAAGGTCCTGCCATGTATCATTTGCCTCTCCAATTCCCCACACCGAAAAAAAAAAGAAGAAAAATCAGTGAATACAGAAACCAAATGAATATGACGATTTACACTCCCCTGATGAACGTGTCACTCATTTCTATACACTCACCAATGGTCTACTTGTCCACTCTAAACATGCAGCCACAACACGTCCGTCCGTCACGCGAGATACGTCATACACTCGATCGATGCCTCACACAGCGCCGTATACCATGAAGGTCAATACCACATTCCGTATTACATTAACCCAACACAGTAAACAACATGCTACGAGAGAGAGAGAGAGAGAGAGAGAGAGAGAGAGAGAGAGAGAGAGAGAGAGAGAGAGAGAGAGAGAGAGAGAGAGAGAGAGAGAGAGAGAGAGAGAGAGAGAACCATCAACTATTCAGAGCACTGGTATGCAATTCTCACCATCAGCTGACTAAACCCTCTGACTAATGACGATGTAAAACTAATTTCTTTACATTCGCGAAACAAAAGATGCAGATACAGACAAGCCTAAACATATGAAGCATCCCATGTACTTATAACTTTTTTTTCAATGGTGTCTTTCAAAATTTTACTCAAACGGGCATCAAACAAATACGCCAAGCTTGAAGAGAGCACACAGTAGCCAAAGCAGTCAAAACATTCAACCTCTAACTACCGCGCCAGTCACTGTGCTTGCTAACTACTGCGTCCAATCAGTCAACATCAGCGCAACATTGACTCACCGCTGGCTGGTAATTATCGCAAAATCAAACATTGCTCGCTATATGTCCCAAAGGTCGCAGTCCATCACCTCCAAGGCTAACTATGACTATTTTTCTGCATGTTTATACCTTAGGTGGTGACAGGGGCAGCTCGGGGACGCATGAGGGTTTGGCGCTGTCCCACACACACACCACGGGAGGGGGCGACGACGGCGGCGGTGGTGATGATGGTGGTGCTGTCAAGTTGGTATCAAGGTTTTCGCTTTAATCAGAGAACCTAGCCAACGCCTTCTTGACCTCGGTGATGCTCGCAGGCGTTCACCACAAAGAAAAACAAATGCGTGTCTTACCTCCGATTCCCCTTGAGGCCTCTGCGTTGTTCTCTGTCCTGTCCTGTTTGAAGCGCAGCCTCGTCACTCAAGTGGTTCGTATCCAAGTCTGGATCTATCAGCTGCACTGAGCATTGGGTAACATTGCAAAAATAAACGTGGAGAATGATAAATACAACTCTCTTTTTGTCTTGTATTATTTTTTTACCCATAGATTTGTGACCCACAGGTATGGTATTTATGGTTAAAGGGCAGAAAAAAAAGTCAGGTTAGCTCCTGCTGCGGTCCCGGTGTCGTCCACCTAACGTGGGAACGAAGTCCTCTTTACCAAAGGGAAAAATAAAGGCAAATATCAGCGCTGCATAAAAACAAACCCAGGAGAAAGTGATTCAACAAGAGAAAGGAGAAAGGTGTAAGAGTAGGACGACCAGATGGAGAATGAGGAAGCAAGATGAGTATGAGTAGTAGTAGTAGTAGTAGTAGGAGGAGGAGGAGGAGGAGGAGGAGGAGGAGGAGGAGGAGGAGGAGGAGGAGGAGGAGGAGGAGGAGGAAGAAGAGAAGAAGGAGGAGGAGGAGGAAGAAGAGAAGAAGGAGGAGGAGGAGGAAGAGGAAGAAGAAGAAGGAGGAGGAGGAGGAGGAAGAGAAGGAGGAGGAGGAGGAGGAAGAAGAAGAGAAGAAGGAGGAGGAGGAGGAAGAAGAAGAGAAGAAGGAGGAGGAGGAGGAAGAAGAGAAGGAGGAGGAGGAGGAAGAAGAGAAGGAGGAGGAGGAGGAGGAGGAAGAGGAGGAGGAGGAGGAGGAGGAGGATAGGACTATTTTCATTATGAATATTTACATACAAGAATCGCAGGCAGGCAGACAAATCTGCGTAAAAAAAAAAAAAAAGTGAGAAAAGGATGGAGGGTGAGGAAACCTAGACCTCTACTACCGTCCACCTAGCCTCATTTACCCTGTCTCTTCATCCATCTCACCCCCTCATCCCTAAACCCCATAACATCCAACTATCTCCACTCCAAGCTTCAAGCCTTCCACACACTCTGCACAAGGCTCTTTCTCCGTGCGTTTCCTGAATGCTGAAAATACTAACTTTCTAACGTTTTATGTTGATGGAATCATTTCGAATAGATGTCTTACATAATTATAAACATTTTCCATTTTCTGTTCCGCTGCTGTTGCGACGATTGGAAAGAGTCGGCCTGCAGCAGGGGGCGTAGGGTGAAGGTGGGGGCAGGGTAGTGGGAAATACACATGTCATTAGAATAAAACAGTTTTGAGACCTCGTGGCTGACGTGATATGTTGTATTATTAATAATGCCGGCTTGATGTTCGTCCATATCTGCCACTTAATGAGCTGTGAAGCAGGAAGGAAGAGAGAGAGAGAGAGAGAGAGAGAGAGAGAGAGAGAGAGAGAGAGAGAGAGAGAGAGAGAGAGAGAGAGAGAGAGAGAGAGAGTACATGCATTATTTTTGTGTTCTCGTAAAGGCAGTGTATTGGGAGTTCGGTAATGCCTCAGCCTCTTCAATTACCACCTAAGTATTCCGCAGGGAGAACGAGGAAGCACCACGTTGTCCTGACTCACAGCAGGAAGCGTCAAGGATTGTCACTGGTACCGGCACACGCCTTCACTCGTCCATCTTGTCATTATGAGTGCACCTCGTTCTCTTCCTTTGATCACTACCAATTTTCCTTCCGTGCTCTCCAGGAAGGCCGTAGGTTTGTCTCTGTTGCTGTCACTTGCCTTCTTCACATCCTTTTCCACTGTTTCTCACCCCCAATGACTAACGCAATACTATGCCTGCCTTGCCGAAGCCTCAAGGAAACCAATATAGAGACAAATAATTGGAAAGTAGACACTAGCATCACCCCTAAATTTAAAGACAGATTTGGCAGCCTCGAGACAGTTGTGCGTGAGAGCAAGACTACTCGGCGGATCGACACTGATACCTGATATAACATGAAGCATTTAATAATACTGATAATATGGCTTGTTTTAACTGTTCAGCTTACCTGGCTGGTTTACTTGTACGTACATAATACAGAGGATCCAGTGTCGCTGGTGCACGTGACTCGGTGATGCGTATTATGGTCGTCCTCTGCTTCACGTATTTCACAACCGCACGGCCTTGATAAATGGCGTGCCTTGACTAACCGGATACCACCGAATTGTATTACTACGCTCAAAATTCCTATCCTTAGTCACTCATCTATAGATCACTAGCGGCAATCAAGGTCACACTCTCCCAACGCCTCGAGTAGTACTGAGTGAGTGTTGAGCGGTGCGTCACCTCAAGCCTTGAATCTCGATCTTATGTTCGAGCATTCACATAATTGTTTGAATCCTACTTAATGAAAGAATCAGTACCATCATGTAACTTAGCATGGATATACGATCTTACCTGTTCACTACTTCTGATCTTTTATTAACAGTACTTCCATTCTGATAGCATTGCCGTTGATAGGTACGAGAAGGATATAGGAACGCGTAATGGAGTGATCAGTGATTCATAGGTTCGAAGCGTGTCCGAAGACAGCCCGCACAGCCCTCTACGTATCTGAGTCATCATGGTTCGCCCCACCACTCTCCAGTCACCAGCAGCCTCCACGTCAAGATAATGCAGATGTTACAGCCGCTACCCGCATCCTCACCTCTCGGCCGTCCACCACATCGGCGTCGTCACACTGTCTGGCTTAGGGACGAGACAGGGAGGGTAGCTGTAGTCCTCTGGGCCGAGCGATGCTGTAAGCAAGAGTGGGCTGTGGAGTTTCCAGCTGTTCACACTTGGTGTTTTTACACTTTTTTTTTTTTTGTTATTCTTTGTTGTGTGTTCACCTACAATCGTCTGTGATGCTATTTTGAGCAGTATCATTATTATTATTATCGCTATTATTATTATTATTATTATTATTATTATTATTATCATTATTATTATTATTATTATTATTGCTATTATTATTTATATTATTATTATTATTAGTTATTATCATTATTATTATCACCATTATTAGTTGTAGTGGTTGTAGTATCAATAGTGCTAGTAGCAACAGTAGATCATTGTCTTTGATTATCATTATTGAAATTATTATTTCACTTTCACAGATAGAATACTGAATATCGGCTTGTCTGTGTTCGTGTGGCTTCCCTCCTTCGGTGCGGTGTGGACCTCCTCCTTCAGTGCTGGTCTCCATCAGTCTCCCTTTCCCTTCCCCAGTGTGACGTCCAGCCACCCCTTTACCTCCCTCTCAGTAGCTCAGACACACTGGTAAAGAATAGATTGTACTTTTCTTTGCACATTTATTTTTAAGACTCAAAATTTGAACTCCCAAATATTACAAAAATGTACATACAAGCACACGGTGGAACTATTTGTTATGACAAACTTATCTTCATAAGATTACAGTAAGAACTAGCATGATGCAATGGCAATAATAATATTGACAATAATAATAAAGATGACGGCATAACAAACAGTTCGCCAGACACGGCTAAATAATAATAATGACATCGAGATCTAGCAATGAGTGATGAGCGAGTAATGAGAAATGAGGGTGACTCTGGTCCACAAGGGTGAGACTCATGAGGGTGAGGCAGCATGAGGCGATGAATACTGAACTAGGTACATCACTAGGCTCTCGCCCGGCGGGGACTTGTGCCTCCCGCCTCACAAGCTGGGCGGGGCGGGCAGCCAGTTTCTGCGGCCACCTGAGGCGGCCCGAATTGCGGGCGGGTTTAGACTGACGCCCGCCCCCTGTACACGTCGTGCTCCTGTGCGGGCGGATCGGGAGCAGGCGGCGCCGATTCTCCTTCCATCACCGGTGCCGAGTTGGGCGCCACGTCACCGCGTGCTCCAGGACCCTCTCGCACACCGCGGCGGCTTCTCGCGCGCTTCCATTTTACGTCAGGGCTTCTCTGTCTCTCTGGTTGCCGCCGCTTCTTCTGCTGCTCGCTCTATCTTCCATCAGTCCGCCTGAGAGTGAGAATATCGGGCCACACAGTGGCTTTGTACTCGGGTAAGCGCTGCCCAACCATGCATTACGCTTCCAAGATAAATTCCTGGGGGGTTGGGGGCGGCGTCTTTTTGGAAAGGTTGAGCGGCTGCGAGTCGGCAATATCGACCTGAAGTTCAACCATGGGCGACGAAGTCGTTCTCTGGTGAGGCTGAGCGCCCATGCCAGACGGATGAACCTCCATGCCCTGAGACGGCGATGGTGCGGATGCGTCTGGCGAGGGGGAAGGCTGCGCTCCGAGACCCATTGGTGTGGTGGACATCCTTGGCTCGTAGTTGCGTGAGGGTGTGGGTGTTGTGAGAAGATGGACACGCGGCTGGGCAGTGACGGCGGGCTGCAGAGGACTCATACTGCCGCTGCTACTGCTGCCGCCTCGCGAGGATGGGCAGGACCATGATGAAACTGGAAGCTGAAGGCGATCCATGGCTGGCTGTGGGACGTAGTATGGGGCTGGTGATACTCGGGACCCCGATGGTAACCGTTCCCGGACCTCATTGCGCATGATCATGGAGTGCAGGAGGTCAGCGCGACGCATGGTGTCCTCCGAGATCTTTGAGCCTTCAAGCAGAGTCCTGGCAAGTGTGGAGTGTGAAGCAGCCAAGCTGGGACTGCAAAGAGTGGAGGCCAGGGTGGAGTGGGTGGCGGAGAGGGAGGAGGAGCTCTGTGGAGGCTGGGCCAGGGTCTGAGCCAACAGGGAGGGAGTGGGCTGGGAGGAGTGAGGCTCCTCCTCTCGCCGCAGAGCGCGGAACTTCTTGTGCGGCTTGTAAGCCTCTTCCATGAGCAGGTCAGTGTTGATGATCGGGGGAGCCTGCAGAGCGCGGCGCAGCACAGACATGTCTTCCTCGCGGTCTTCCTCACTCTTCTCGTCAATGGATGAGCGTGGAGATGAACAGACTGATGGCGAAGAGAGTTTATCACTGCGGTCTGTTCCGCTCTCAATGCCTGAATCGTCTGGACTGTCGGATTTTCTTTTGCTGAAAGGGCATTTAAGAGGAGACTCTGTAGCCTCGTCTCCGGAGGAAGCGCCCTCTGAATTGTCATGACGCCGGCGAACCAGCGGGAAAGGAGGGCGTAGCTCAGTGTAGCCCGACACTTCGCTGCCACATATGGACTCGCCGGAGCTTGCAGACTCTCCAGAGTAGATGGACTCAGAGCAGGAGACTGGTGAGCGCATAGCCTCATCTGCAGCGCAGGAGGAGGAGGGGGAGCCCACGCTGCTCTCCTGTTCCATGCTCCAAGAGGACCTTGAGTCGTCCCAGGGTCCTGCTGTGGCTGCTGTGTGCTCTGTCATCTTGTACTTGAGTAACTTCTCAGAGTGGAGAGTGTTGAGTGTGCGCAGGTCTGGGATCTTGGCCAACAGCTCATGATGCAGGTTGGGGTTCTCTGGGTGGTGCTTAGAGACCACGGCCTGAAGGCAGTTCACGAGATGCCTCTGCACGCGGTCCACAAGATCAGCGTTGCGAAGCCCTGGTCTGTCGTATGCCAGAACCACTACTGCGCAGAAGAGTGCAAGTTCGGCATCGCTGAGGCACAGGCTGTTCAGGCGCTCAGCAAAGTCAAACATGGAATCCACGAGGAAGCGTGCGTTGACTGATGTGTGCAGAGCCTCGCGACGCAGCAGCTGCCCATTGAGGCACAGCATGGTGTTGGTGCGGGCGTCAAACATGGCTGCCAGGCGCACCAGCAGCACCTCGAACACTCCCGCCTTGAGCAGCGTGACCTGATCCTCCTGCGGCAGTTGTTGGAACCCAGGCAAGCGCTTGGCGAACTCCACGACACCACGGATGGCTGGGGAGAAGCGCTCGCTGAAGTCCTGTACAAGTTCCTGTTGGCCGTGGAGGGGCACTGGCCGAGGGTTCAGTGGGCACGCCTGTGGAAGACAAGAAAACAATGGTTAGATGCTGAACATACTCGCTATACTGTGGCAATATAATGCAAACCATAAAATCCCTAACGAGGCTAAAGTATCCACTGAAGCACCCATTATATATAACGATAATAAATGAGACACAGCTTGGTGGCGTATGGTTACATATCGCCTGCTTTCGCATCCTAGCTGTTCTTCTAATTCTGCTCCTCACGCCCTTCCCAAAACGTCCTAATTTGTCCTGCAACCCAATGTCATAACCTACTATGGAGGAAGCTATACAAGTGATTCATGACTTGCAATCTTGTTTTATCCTGTCAACACTGTGTGGTGCCTGGCCCGCGCCTGCTCCTCCTCGAGAGTTAAACGCAGCACAATGATCGACTGGGTCTAGACCCATCCTCCTTCACCCTTTTCAAGGGCAAGCCTCTGCCCAGACAGCGTCCAGTCTCCGCAGCCAGGCGCTGTTTGCGGATGTCCTTCACGTGTCCTCTGATAACCCAGTGTTACGTCCGACCTTCAAACAACCTCCGATAACCCTCGAGGGAACAGCCCCAGCCACCCCGAGAGGCGGAGCCCGGCTGAGGACATCATCACCTCGTTAATAAGTCGTGTAAACAATTTATAAACTCAAGAGCCGCCTTGAGCTGCTATCAGAATATTTAAGTGGCCAAGAAGAGGAAGGAATTTAATAAAACAATGAAGTAATCCATTTTTTATCCTATGTCCTGGACTGATTCACATGCAGTGCCTGAGCAGCTTTAGAGCTTCACTTCCCGAAGTCTTTTTATCATCACCATTTGTGATTATTGAGCTCCAGACATCGCCAAGTCTGGTGTTCTTAGAGGTCATCTTTGTCCTCCTGTAGACTAGGATCTAAGGATGTTTCTATCCATGCCTGGCCTGAATGCAGGAGGAGGAGGGGGAGGAAATTGCGGCTCGTCTGACATCTGGAGTATCATGTCCAAGACATTTCACTGTCTGGGACGCGAAAGCGCAGTGGAAGTGTGGGATGAACTATATACGAAGAGGTAAACAACAGCTTAAAACAGTCTAATTATGAAAAGGAAACACTTTCTACCCCATCCTTCTTTAAGTGAACGATGACACCACGCCTCTTAAATGGTTTACCAGCAACTTCTCTGAGTTGTTTTCTCGTCACGTGCCAGGAGGGGAAGGACGGTGCGGTTGGTGTGCTGGATGACTGGTTGGCAGCGTGGCTGCTTGTTTGGCCGGTATATTTGGCGGGCTTAGTGACCTTGACAGAGCGGGCGGGCGCACCAAGGCCGAAGTTTGAAATTAAATACACATCGTGTCCATCTTCAAATGTAGCAACATGCTATGTGTTCGCTTTCGTACGTGACTTGCTCGCTTCTCAGTCTCCTCCGACCTGCATCAACAAAGATGAGAGGAGGGATAGGCAACACATTAAACCTACAGGTTTGCTTATACTTAGTAGCGAGGTTCTGGGCAAACCCAGCCCCCAGAATCGACCACGCCGCCGACCCTTGCGTCAGCCTCACTTTGTCCTGGCCTTCAGCTGGCGGTCCCATTCAGTCTCCCCGCAGGACCAACACCTGGAATCGCCTCACCCCCCGCAATCTACCCTCTGCTGGCTGCCAAACGCGTCACTGCTTCAGTTGCCCGACCAATGCAATACAAAGTCGAGAACGCTTCTGTGATCTAAGGCGTCATTAAAGTTATTCATTATGATGCATGCCACGTGTCTAAAGAAGACGCCACTGAAAGTTCTACGTCGCCCTCGTACAGAGAATGGTTGTTTAATAACGAGGCAAAAGACGTCTGGGCATCTGTCGGGCGGTTCTGCAGGCATCACAGGAAATTCCCGTCCTCTCTTTCCTTCTCAGCCGCACGAGTGGAGACCTGGCTGGCGTCCGATCAATATCTCCGTGCTAGATACGTGGCAATAGTACTCGAAAGCCGGGACATGACCGCTGACACGTGATACCTGGATGCAGCTCCTCGGAAAAGCCCATGAACACACAGATATCAAAATTAAGGCTTAATGTGCTTGGCGGGGAAAGGGTTACACACAAAGAAGTAACCGCGCCATGTTGGCCTTTGTGCTGGTGTATGACACAGCCATCGCCCGCCAGAAGCTGCCCCACCGGCGGGCCGGCAGACAGGAGAGGATGGGAAGGTCAGCCTTAATGAGCTTCATGATGAAGGTAGATGCACTCAACCCGACTTCCATCCTCTAAAAATACTTATACGACAGAATCATGTATTTCGCAAAATCTCTACGCCTGTCTTTCCTAAATATATTCAATAAATAATCGCCTCGTTCCTGACCTTGAAAAAGTTACTGTCCCTTTTTCGTTTATTTTTCGCAGCCATCCCTATGACCCCATCTTTGTCCCTTAGCCTATGACCGACCACGCGTCCCTGACACTGTCCTTGTGAACCCTCACCAGATGTTTAACGACAGTTGCGCAGACAGGGAGGCAGCCAAGCCGCCTGCCGGCCAGCCAACCATCTCGGCGACCACAAGACTCGAGGCGCCACAGGCTATGCAACCTTGGGTGTTTCCGACGTGCATCTGCTAATTCAGGGAGTCTCACGCAATCCCTGACTCTTGCCCAGGAACACAGTCAGTGTTTATCTAGAATTCTGGCAGCAATTCGTTCTTTGCCACGGCCACGACAGTGACGTGACTGGGCCAAGTTTGTCATAAGGAAGACTACGGGCGAAAGACGCGTCAAGGGAACTAAGGCAGTTTCAGGAGACTTTGAGGGAGAAGAGTGATCCCGGTACGCCCTCTACGCGACCCAGTCCAAGGTTATGAGTGACGTCACGTCAGGCTACGGGAGCACGCGCGCACGCACACACCCGCGCTTATCCTTTCTCCGGTATTTCCGGTGAGAGCGTGTCGCGTCCCGGCTGTCATCCCAGCCAAGCCTCGCTGACCTTTCGTGTTGGCAACATAACCAATGAAAGTAATTGAAAGTGCTTACTCACTTAGAAAAAAAAACAAAAGAAAAATCTAAAATAAAAAAAAAAAACTTAATGGCTTAAACCAATTCAACATAAAGCGTGAGTTCCCAGGAGAAAACGGAATGATCAGCGAGAGGATGGAAAACAGCTTCTCTGCTGAAGCGTCCTCTCCCCCCTCACCACGCCCCCGTGTGACGTCAACTGAGCAAATTCAATAGTTGCCATCAGACCGGTCCGATGAGTGTGCATCAAAGTGTGTGTGTGTGTGTGTGTGTGTGTGTGTCGGATCGAGCCATTCACCCTGTGCAGACCTGTGTAGCAGCTGGTGGCACAGAGGTGAAGCATCAATGGACGGGATCTACCGCGCGGAGCCACACCAGGCGGGTTATGTAAGCAGGAGGCGAGGAGGGATGATAGGGGGTTTTGGAAGTGGGGGAGAGGATCACGACAGGGGAAGGTAGACAGAATGGGGAGGATGTATTACGTCAGCAGCTGGAGGAAGAAAAAAGGAGAGACGCGAGGACTGGATGACTCGTAGTTTCATCTTGCAAATGACACATGGCGTTGATGTATCCAGGCTAATCAGGGCTGTTGTGCGTCCCCACCGCAGCAACATCCCGCTCCCCCGCGTGCTGCTGTGTTGGCCCGGCACACCCTGCCTCCTCTCCCCTTCTCTACCCCTGCCGCGACCTTGGCTGACCGCTGAGCCCTAACACGCAACTCGTCAACACATTAAGACAAGTCACAAGAGGGAGTGTCACTTTCCCCTGCCACAGCCATCATTCTTGTCCCTTCCATTACTGCTCCCCACGCCTCCTACAGAGTGACGTGTGTGACAGCAAAGTCTCGAAGCTCTATTGGAGCCAAGGAGGACAGGGCTCAGTGCTGGCGTTAGTATCAGTGGTTATCGCATGGTGGCAGCGGCTTCCTGAAGATAAGAGCCCGTGAACTTGAACTCCTCTGACCTTGGGAACCCCCAGTGCGGACGAGATGGGCCAGCGCCTCGCCGCCCCGCTGGTTGTCAGGTGAGGCAGTTAGCCCACCTCACCACGCAATGTTTTATGACCAAAATATATGATTTATATCAATTAGCTTAAACTCTTAAACTCGTGATAAACCTGTCATTTAATACCCGATATCCTTCCTGACCACCCCCTCTCAAGTAGCCGTTGCATCAGCTCAAGAGCCCTTTCATATCTTGCTTTGACGTTTCCTGTAAAAATGTTCACAGGCATGGCAAACATATTGCCGTGAGAACATGAGAACTGCCTTCTAAACTAGTCCGTGTTATCCTCTATCCAGTAACACATTTTCCTCGACCCCCACAGCAAGCGTGAATCAAGCAATATCCGGTGTATCTTACTGCTTCTATGCACTCAGCCTAGTCCCATACTGTCTCGTTTTCATGTATGTCTCAAACCTGTCTCATCCTTATTTTTTCCCCATGAAATAATATAGTAGCTCAAGATAGCTAAGCTTCCTGATTTCCCGACTAACTATTAAACAAGACTAAGCAATGAATAGGAGACACTTACCAGTGTTGGCGGGCACTGGGTGTAGGATGGGTGAGCGCGAGCCTGCTGCAGCATGGGTGCCACTTTGTCGCGGGTGAAGTCACAGGTGTCCATGTGGGCGCGGATGATGGCAGCGGTGACTCGAGTGTTATCTTCAAGCTCGGCCAGCACTGCCTTCTCCTGCGACCTGGCGTTCACACTCTGCATGGCGGCCAGAATCTTGGCCTTCTCCCGCTTAGGCACGCGGCCGAAGCGCACGGCTGTGGAAGAGAGAAAGGCGAAATTTAGTACACGAGACCTTCAGTGAAATGAAAGCGGAGTTTTCTGTCTTTACAGTTTACTTTGGTAAGGTAAAAACATGAACCATAATTCAATAACCAGATAAAACGCACACCACATAACACTTCTTAAGCACACCCCTCAACCTCAGATGAAGGGCCGTGCTAAGCCAATGTCCCCTTCACAAATAAATTAATGGAGCGCTCCCCCGACCCAGGTGCGAGATGAAGCCACATCACTGCTAAGTAGAACGGTGAAGCAGCTCCCTCCGCTCGGGTGTCACTGCACGTGCACCGCGCGGTTGACTTGAGATGGAAATGCAATATGTAGGATGGAATGAAATAAAATGTTGGTAACGTGAGCTAGGTGAAGTGATGAGCGCGGGAGAAGCGGGAGGCGGGCTCGTCCCCTCCCACCATCCACCTCCCCTCACTACAATCGGCCGACGACCCGCACCTCCACACGTGGCTCAACATTTCCTGTCCTACCACCCAAACACTGAACATTTATCTCAAATAAACAATGCCAATGCACTCTACACACCTTGTTCTGCCTTTGTTCTGTCAACAAGATGAACGAACTCCCAAAACCAGTAATCTACATACTCCACCCCTGTTGGGGACAAGTCGCTCCCCCGCAGCCAAAGTCACCGTGGAGTGCTCCACCACATCCACACTCATTACTACCTATATTGATCTAAAATGCCTGGCTCCCCTTTCAATCGATCGTATACCGCGTGACTAGCGTCGGTCTTCACGCCACATGCCCGCCCAGTGTCCCTCCCGACTCACTCATTCACTATGTACACTAAGTGCACAAGTTCACCTCACAAATAACAAGTCGACACTTACTCATATAATGTGGCGCCACGCCATGTTGTAATAATCCCTTCAATATTGGCAAATCTTCTTCCGGCATTTTCATTTGTGTTGGTAGACTGTCACAAAGGCAGCAATGCACTAGGCAGCAGCAACACTACCGCCACAAACACAAGCCTTGATGCACCAAAGATCACTCAAATTCTCACAAGTATCACAGGCTTGATCACTGTTAACAGCTTTGGAGTAACACCGTAAGTCACTGAAACTCCACTAGTATGTGCTATTCCAGGTGAGGCGTCGCTGGCTATATAAACATCCAACGGTGTAGGGTGCGTGTGAGAGAATGGGAGAGAGAGAGCGTTCGCTACTCCTCCTCCGGTCTCGAGCTCGTTCAGTGAGCGACTGGGAGCGTGCGAGTACGGGCTTGGTTGGCCGGGTCGCTCCCGCCAGCCCCCCAAACGCCACCCAGGCCACCTCACCGCCGCCGCAACCCCGCGCATACGACTTTCACCCGCTCTGCACACCACCCCGCCACACTCACTCTTACTACAACCACCACTCGCTTTCATTGTCATTATCGACTGCATGACATATTAGCACAAGAGGCACTTGCCACATTCACTGGCACCTGCTGCCTCGCCAGAATTACCCTAGTATTCAACATGCTTGAGAAGAAAGCGCTAGAAGAAGCAAGGGATCCTAGATTAACCTTGACGGCAATAAGGTCGAAACTCTGTGTTAGCTTGCTGCGCTGCACGCGTCTGCCTTGGCTGTGGCCTTATCGGTGGTCACCTTCAAACCTACGCCTTCCTCTGAACGCCAACACCGGAAATGGGAAGTGCGACTCGATGCAGGTAGCGGCCGTACTTCCGCGTGTGCTGCACCCATAGCCGCTGCAGCATGGGATGCCACAAGACAACCCGAGATCCCGAAGTAACTTCACTTTCATGCCAAAAAGGAAAACTCAACTTTCATTCCATCAGTCATACTGGTGCTGACATCCAGCTAACCTTTCTACATCAAAGGAACAACTTCAACGCCCTCCACTGAGTACATGTACTGAGCGAGAGAAGAAAGTGTGCAAAACCTCCACAACTCCCTTCTCTCTTCCTGCCTCTCACCCTCACCAGTGAACCTTGGTATACCTCGTGCTCCCTGTCCTCAGTCTCCCCTTGCTGCCTCAGGCCCTCCCTTCCCGCGCTCCCCTCAACTAAAACACGACTGGCGCGATCGTTAAGGGGTCTCTGAACTCTGGGAACAAGGGGTCGGGGTGAGGGAGGCAACTCTCGGTAGGGCCAGACATACGCTTTGTGTTGGAGGGAAGCCTAAAGCCAAAACTGTATTACCTGAGCAGTGGCACAAAGGAAGCATGGTCCTGCTGAACTGCTTGTTAATGAAGTAACAATCAAAATTATTTGAATTTAATCAATCATGAATTACAAGCAATTTTACTTTCCGTTGTTACTGCTAATACAAGTTACCAAACGCTAGCTTGCCAACATTTTAGCTTTTAACTGGGTAACAAGTCTATGCGTGGCTCGAGGCTGTGAAGGGCGCGGCGTGACAGGGACAGCAGTGTACCCTTCGGCCTGGCCACCCCGTGGGGGGCAAGGGGGATGAGGCTCAAGGAACTAGCTTGTTATCGTGATGCATTCTCGGCCCTGGCATTTCCCGTGCAGACACATGGCCACGCTGCTACCCTTCTATCCTCCTCCCTCCTCCTCCCCCATCCTTCTCCGCTACACAGAAAATGGGAAAATAAGAGCGAGGCTGCAGTGTACCATCCCTCCTCATCTTGCTCTCCTCGCACCTAACAAAGCAGTGGGAAGACCACTTCTCTAAACTTTCCTATTTCTTGCATACTTATATTCGCTGCTGTGAGATTAAGAACTCTCCCTTATACCGCTCGTGGTTCCTACTTGGGGTGGCTCTTTATCATACAGGAACATGACACAGCCTAAACATCAGGTTAGGGTGTGCTGAGCCTTTATCACGTGAAGAGATCAATAGTGTACCGAGGGAGTACATGAACCATCAAACTCACTTACTGATGTGTGTGTGTGTGTGTGTGTGTGTGTGTGTGTGTGTGTGTGTGTGTGTGTGTGTGTGTGTGCGTGTGGGAGAGAGAGAGAGAGAGAGAGAGAGAGAGAGAGAGAGAGAAACACGTGCCCCCTCAGGCAAGCTACGTCACTGACTGGTGGGGGGAGTTGCGGGAGTTGCGGGCGGGGAAGAAAGTGCCACTGAACTCTACGGGTGGAGCACATAACCCGGGCCTGTGTTGAGGTGTTACGCAACAGTTCAACGGCCGCCTGACTGAACAAATGGAATGCTTTGGGTACCTTTCACGCCTCACACGATTACAGACGATATAACAAAATCTAGCTGAAATATACTGTAAATCTTAATGGCAGAAGTCCGCTGACATATAAAACATCAGCATAAGAACAAAACATAGGCGATTTATGACAAACACATACACTTACCAGTCTTGCGGGATGTCGGGATGGGAAGCTGAACCATTTTGTCTGCACTAAGAGTATTGAGTGCCTGTAAGCACCACCAGTCTGGCAGCAACATGAGTCTTGCACTACCAGGCTCCACAGCACATTGTGGAAGGCGACCAGGTGATGAGATGATGCACTTTCCCCGTCACGTGGTGCTCGGGGTTCTCGGTGCACTTACAAACAATGTATTAGTGTTTCTTTCAGGAGGCTACGGAGCAACTTATTCCAATAGCGCAATCCTTCAATGCCTCCGAGAATAAAAAGGAAATACAAGAGCCAGGGACAATATCCCAGGATTTCTTTGTCTCCTTCTCAAATGTGCTCCTCACGTCCTTCTGAGACACTGCTGGCAGAGGCAGTAATGAAGGTTGGTGAGACCAACACTGCTGCCTGTCTTTCAGTCAGTAAGCACTACCACGAGGGGACAACTGTTGCAATCACACAGCGGACGATCAGCGCGAGGATCAGAAAGCCTCGCCACAAGTTGTATGCTGTGGTTGTGGTTATGCTGTGGTATTAAATCCACACAGCGTGACTTTACGTTGAGGCCTGTCAGCGTCAAGGAGGTGCTTCGTGCAGCCGCGACGAAAGGGGCGGCGATACTGGGGGCCGAGCACCGTCAGGTCATCCACCCGTACCTTCACTTTCCTACCGTGTGACGTCACCGGCGTCAACTCACGCCACAAGTAGGTCAGCCGCGGGCCCCAGCTGAGGCCGGGCTATAAGGGCTATAACGCTTCCCAGACCAACACTTTCCTCGCCCTAATGTCACTCCGACTCACACCTCTCTGGCGCACACTCCTGCTGCACACACACACACACACACACACACACACACACACACACACACACTTTTCTTGTGTGATGCCTTACACTTGACATCATCGTGTTTTTTCATTTTTTTTTACTTCGATACAAAGCAAACCATTGCATATGATCCACGCGGACAGGAGGCGCATGGCGATGTATGATGCGCATTATTTCTACTACTACTATTACCACGACCACCACCACCACTACTAGTGCTACTACTACTACTACTACTATTGTACTATTGTAACAAAAATTTTCAAATAGTATCAGTATAATACTAACAGTAAATTATTCTTTTCATTATCAACATTAAGCCATCATTAATGTGCTTGTAGTAACAGTAGTAGCAGCAGTGGTAGTAGTAGTAGTAGTAGTAGTAGTAGTAGTAGTAGTAGTAGTAGTAGTAGTAGTAGTAGTAGCGTAGAGTGGGTGGTAGGGAAACACAAGCTGATTTAGAGTGGTAGTAGTAGTAGTAGTAGTAGTAATAGTAAAAACAGTAGTAGCGGTGGTGTGATGCTGGTGGCTTGGCTGAGGGCGCCTCTCCCGCTACAACTAGCAGCAGCAGCAGCCACGCAGCGACCGGTAGCAGGCAGCCGAGGGGAACGAGCACGGTACACGGCTTTTACTGTATGTCTTTGGCGCGTCCTGGAACCAGCCTTCCCCTCGCCCCTCTCCCTCCCACCACCCCCCTACGGTACACTCACAATCTGCCCACTCCTCCCCCGCGATAATGAGTGAGAGGTGGTGTTGCTCCGGGAAATGTAAGCAGAGAGAAGTGTGTGTGTGAGAGAGAGAGAGAGAGAGAGAGAGAGAGAGAGAGAGAGAGAGAGAGAGAGAGAGAGAAAAGAGAAGAAAGGAGAGGAGAGGAGGTAGAGCAAGAGCGAGCGAGAGAGGAGAGGAGGGAGAGCCAAAGAGTGGTGGAGATTTTCCGGAGACTTGTCTCGTGATCACTTGACGACTTTACTTCCTACTTTATGCTTCACGGAGCTTGGCGTCTGACCTTCCCTCCCTCCGCGCTGCTGCTGCTGCCACCTCTCTCTCTCTCTCTCTCTCTCTCTCTGGTTGGGTGAGAGTTTGTTGAGTAATCAGTGATGACCTTCTGCTTCTTCTTTTCTGTCTTTCTCTCAATAGATCTTAAAGAATAAGTACGAGTGTGAAATTAAAGAGAGAGGGAAAGAAAGACAGAAAGGAAGAGCAGGAGGAGGAGGAGGAGGAGGAGAGAGAGAGAGAGAGAGAGAGAGAGAGAGAGAGAGAGAGAGAGCGTGTGGGCGTGTATGTGTGTGTGTTCGTACGTGCGTGTCACTCAACATCTTTAGGTCAGAGTCGGGCAGTGACTCACAACCTCGCCAGCCACTCACTTACTCATCCCGTCCACCGCCTTACTCATTCGCGCCCATACACCCCACCCCCCCTACCCTCCCCGCCAGTGTCAGGTATGCAGCAGGTGGTAGGGCTTCAGGAGGCGAGGTGGAGCCCTGATGGAGAGATGTCATAAAGCTGGGAGACTACTCATATGTGGAGGCAAGTCCGTTACTCTCACCGTCTCCCTCCCTCTCCCTCCATCTCGCTCTTCCCTGCCTCGCCTCCACCTCCTCCTCCTCCTCTTCCTCCTTGCCTGATATCCCGGAGGAAGAAACATCACGCGCCGCCAAGTCCCACGAGAGCGAGACCTGAACGATCCTCTCACGTTGGAGTAACAGCATCTTTACTGACGAAGGCTTGTGTGCAACCAACTGCCACCAGCTTCCCCTTCCCTTCTCCGAACTGCTCCCCACATCGTTAGCCCTCCTCAGCTTCCAATGTTGCTTCACACTTCACGCATCTGACAGCAATCCAGGACAGACAGAGACATGCAGCATCATTATGAAGACCCGGATGAATTATGGAGAGAGAGATTTCGTCAGTGCCACCACCACCACCGCCTACTCTTGCTCTTCCTCCTCCTCCTCCTCCTTCTCCTCCTCCTCCTCCCGCCTTCCGTCATCCGCCACGAGTGCCTCTTAAGGGCCATGGATCGAGTGGGCTTATCCTGTGGTAGTTTTGGATCACTCTGTGTCGGGGCCACAGGGAGGAGAGAAGGAGCAGGGAATGAGCTGGAGGGGCAGGCGGGTCGTTCACCCTGCGGGGTCGCCCCAGTACCCCTTTCCTGCCCCTTCGCCCCGCCTCACTTAGACACCACCCCTCACCCGCGTGTGCCCCGTTATTTGGGTCAACTGTGGCACTGTTGGTTGGGTCACCTAAGAGAGTGATCGGACGCGTGTGGGGTACCCTCACTGGAAGTCAAAAGGGCCAGAAACAGTAGTGATGTCCTCGCCATGAGCCCTCAGCGTGGCGATGCTTATGTGTGTGAGGCGAAGGAATGCACTCACTCTCACATAAATGTGTAATTATATAGTAACAAGCACGCAAACCTCTTTTGTTGAGAGAGAGAGAGAGAGAGAGAGAGAGAGAGAGAGACTATACAAATTCACACGTGGGGAATGTCGTCCAGCTTGGTAAGGTCGTCCCACCACTTCTCGCCGCGCTTCCCTGCTTCCCTCCCTCACATCCCTCGTCCTGACCTCACTCACTCCCATTCTCACACTTTTCCCTCTTTCTTATATATTCGCGAGCAGTAAGTAACAGAGATTAGCGGCAGGTTCTTTGTGGTGGTGATAGGAGGTCACGCGAGAATAAAAGGCGCATATCGGGTCACAGCACTCCCAGGCGCATGTGGGTCGAAAGGTCACCGGAGCCTGACCTGAGCTACAGTTAGTTCCTGGATGTCATTGTCTTGCTACGTGGTGGTTCTTTGTCCACAGCCTCCCATCACTTCATCGTCTACCGGGAGTTAACGAGTCTCAACCACGAACTGCCGTCCCCCTCCCTCTCCTTCTCTCCCGGCGCTTGAGAAAAAAGTGGAAAGCAGCAGTAGTAGCATCAATAACAAGGGCGTGACCTCTGGGGTCATACGGACACAGGGCAGCGGGATGTGTAGCCGTGGGCGCCGCGGTGAGCTGCTCCTCTCCCTCCTCTTCCTCCCCCGCCCCACCCACCCACCACGCCTGGCCACGGTCACCTTTACCACCCCCACCCAACTCCACATCTCCCCACCCACAGCCTCCTCTTCCATCCCCTCCGCGTGTCTTCCAGGCCAGTTATGTGCCTACGATTTGCGGGACCCGGTCTTGTCCGGTGCCGAGGGGTGACCTTGGCTGGCGCGAAAAGCATTCACTGGAACTAATGCCCCGCCGTGACCTAACCCTAAGCAAACAATTCCAGGCCATTCTTCAGCGGCGGCTTGCGATACGGGGTTGGTAATTTGTTGTTCTGGCGTGAAATTTTGAAAGCGTAAAAATTTTCAGAGCGTAAAAGCTCAGCCTAGATTCATCATTTGCAGCAGCGCATTTTTCCCTTTACTTCTTGAATAATGTTTCCATCTCACGCGCGGCCGAGTTTGCGCCATGACATGGAGGAGACAGAGCGGTGAGGGTGGGAAAGCCAGTGTGGGTAGCTCTTCCACCACCACCACCACCACCACCACCACCACCTCCTCCTTCCCCTCCTCTACCTCCTCCCGCTAAGAGCTGCTGCAGGAGTCAAGGCCTTGTTCTCTGGCGCCTTCATTGCCCTACATCAGCGCTCCCTCCCGCTCCACGACTCTCCCTTCCACTCTCCCTCCGCCCCTCCGGCCCTGATCTCCTCTCCCAGCTACGAAGCGGAGTAACGGGCACCACGCTGACCCGGGAGGCGAGGACAAAGCCTCATAGCACACCGAGGAGCCAAGAGGCAGAGGGCATTGGTCCGGACTTCTCTGTTGACCCGACAAAGACACGTTGCCCTACTTGAGCCATGACAACAGAGGCGCATGTTGTATGGATAAGTGAGAGAGAGAGAGAGAGAGAGAGAGAGAGAGAGAGAGAGAGAGAGAGAGAGAGAGAGAGAGAGAGAGAGAGAGAGAGAGAGAGAGAGAGAGAGAGAGAGAGAGAGAGAGAGAGAGAGAGAGAGAGAGAGAGAGAGAGAGAGAGAGAGAGAGAGAGAGAGAAGAGTTATGAGTAGCAAATACCTGGTCGGTGTGAAGTGGATGATAACGGACAGAGTCAAGAGGAAGGGAACACTCACCATCTCGAGACATGCCGACGGCGATGCACTTCTTGAGGCGGCAGTACTGGCATCGGTTCCGGTTGATTCGGAGGATGGAGCACTGCTGGTTCTTGGTGCAGGGGCGGTACTGGATCTTCTGCTGGATGCTGCGACGGAAAAATCCCTGCAAACAAAGAAAAGAGAGAAACGCGACTTTAGTAACATAACACTCTAAGAAATGAGAAAAACACTTGAAAGCATTCCTAACCTTGAAACTCTCCCTGCTGTTCACACTTGTAATGCATTATATTCCAAGAGACAGAAACTTCTTGTTCAGCCTCAAGTCATTTACTTAGTTTACCTCACGTATCGTCGTTTGTGTTCCAGGAGACACTTCTCACAATGAACACCTTGAGGAAACACAGTAAGGCCACGAGTGACAAGGCATGTAAATTTTTGACAACCTTTCTTTCTTTCTCTCCCTCACTCTCCTCTCCTACAGTACATGCTGAGGGAGCAGTACCGCGTGGTTCATGTTCTCCCAGCCACGGACAGCACGGAACAGAATGCTGAGGGCAGTCTCCTCCTTTATACACCTAGCAACCTCACTTCCTCCTGGAAATGCCATCCCCAAGAAGCTGGAAGAAGAGAGCGCGCGTGTGTGCACTCCTGACCGTGAACTTGAGGCGCGCGTCGAGTTCTCAGCACCGAAGAGATTTCCCCGAATGCCATGACGCATAAAACCCGTTGTGGGGAGCGAGCTTTCGGTTCTAATGCGGCAGTGTAGGGGAGGCTGGGGTGGTGGAGAGGCGGAGCAGGGCGAGGCGAGGGAGGGGTACGAGTAGGGGAGATTATAGGATATTGGAGAAAGAGGAACCTTAAGGGAGGGAGACTGTCAAGTGTGATGATGGAGAACGTCTGGCTGGGTGCAGGTATTGTGAGTACGCGGCTAACAAGAGTTCAGCGGAAAGACGAAAAACTCAAGTAAAGTAGAAATGGATAAAGAGAATAGTAGATGAGCAATTTGGTAGTGTATGATTATTACTATGTGCAATGCGAACAAGGAAATGTCACAACGCAGGTTTTCCAAATGGCTCTCTTCTCCTACTCCTCTTTCTTCCTCATGTATGCGTCACCTCTTCTTTCCTTCTTCTCCTCCTCCTCCTCCTCCTGTTCCTCCCTCATCGGTGCGTCACAAGCCACGGTCGGAAGAGCAGAGCAGCCTTACATACACAGACATACACACATCTCGGTACCGTAAGAACAAACCAATGACAGGCGGCCACGCGGCTCACACCATCCAGCTTCGCTGCGCCCCCTCCCTTCCTATCACGCCTGGCCTCCTCTCCCACTACTCCTTTCCCGCCACCTCCTACAACTCCTTCCTCCATCCCACCCCCTAAACTCGCCCTCCATCTCACTAGTGTTTTTTCTCTCTTTCTTTCTTTCTACCAAGCAAGGATTAATATTCTTTGAAGGCGAAGTAAATACCCTCTTGCCGGCCTCCCACAGACAACACACAGAGGACGTTCGTGATAGAGACGCTAACGAGAAAGACGCAGGTAGAGGTGAGAGGGAGGGAGAGAAGGAGGGGAAGGAGACCGCTCTCTCCGGTCAAGGGCACCATCCACCATGACGGAGGAGGAGGAGGAGGAGGAGGAGGAGGAGGAGGAGGAGGAGGAGGAGGAGGAGGAGGAGGAGGAGGAGGAGGGTGAAAAGTAGGGGAGAGAAGAGGGGAGCAAAACACCTGCCGTTATTAATGCCTTTTAAACCTTACCTGTCGAGGTCAGTGTCCCCTTTCCTAAAACCATTACTCTCCTTTCCTCTTTCCCTTCCATCCCCAACCATATCCCACTCCTTCTCCCAAGTCCCTCTCACCCCTCTCCGTGATGTAACCCCAAACCTACAACCAGCAAGGGTTAAGAGAGGGAAAAAAGAAACTCAGTAAAAAGAAGAAGAAAAAAAAATGAAACAGAACCAAGGAAAGCGAAAGGAGGAAAAGAAATGAGAATGAGAAATTGCACGCAAACCAAAAGCACACGTGGAAAATATATAGAGTTCAAGCAGTACGGGACTGCAGCAAGAGGAGGAGGAGGAGGAGGAGGAGGAAAGGGGGAGGCAAGCGTTACTGATAGGTGTAATGGAGAATGGGGAGGAGAGCGGGAGAGGGGGGTGTTAGTGAGTGAGATGGGGTTGGTGGAGATGTGGGTGGGCTTGAGGGAGGGTGGGGGCGAGGGTGGGCGTAGCGGGACGAGTTGCCGATGTTTCCTGGGTCGTCGTCCTCGTCCTCCACCACCAGCACCACCGCCCGCACCCCCGCACCCCGCCACGACCCCAGAGGCTTCTGGAAACCCTTACGCAATTCAGCAGCGGAGAAGACGGGAAAGTCCACGGCGAAGACTCAAAGAAGCAACGGAAGTCAGACCAGACGCTGCTTTCTTTTTTTCTTCTCTTATTTGTTCTTTTTATCAATAAATTTATTCACGGATTTTCCTTCAAACAATGTATCGTGCAATTCACATGCGTCACATTTCTATCTTCTTTTTCCTCCATTTCCGTACTTTCCCTGTATTCATTTCCCCTTAAGCTGTCTTCGGTTATTTCCTATTTCATTTGGCTTTCTCTCTCTCTCTCTCTCTCTCTCTCTCAGTAACCTTCTGACGTTATGATCAGCGAAGCGTGAGTCACTAAACAAGGCTCGTGTGTGCATGTATTGTGTGTGTGTGTGTGTGTGTGTGTGTGTGTGTGTGTGTGTGTGTGTGTGTGTGTGTGTGTGTGTGTGTGTATGTGTGTGTGCACTGGCATGGAGAGGACAAAAGGACATGGTTAACTAACTACATCGCGCAGGAGCCAACGACCCTAGAGTCCCGCTACAGCCCTCCCTCGGTTCGCTATCCTTCCTTGGGGCGCCCAGAGGAAGGAAGGCGGGAGGCGTGACGCTGCTCTTCTTCCCGCCGGTGACTGATGATGATAATCCCAAAAAAAGAAAGACGGATAGAGAAAGAGGATGAATAAAATGGCATAACGGGTATTTGCTAAGCGCCTCCCATTGCTCAGGGCTGAAAGGAGTGTTCGGGGAAGTGATATATGACTGGGAACGAAAAGGAGAAGTGGAGTGAGGATGGAAGAGGGAACAGGATGACTATGAAAGAAGGAGAATGGATAACAAAAGGAGATGAAGAAGGTACAGGAGACATTAATGCCCCAATTTGCCTTTTCACCCCCATCATCTTAGCCCTTTGTCCTGTGATGAGACGGTTTCTTCTCCAAAGATGGATAACCTATAACCCTTCGGCCTCACCCTCCCTGTCAACAGTCCCCGTTCCTCCGTTTCATCGCCTTGTCTCCCCCTCCATGCAAGATAATCTACACTAAGACAAAAACAAGACTGTCCTCAGCTAAAAAGGTGAAAAGGATAAAGGCAGCGCCTTTGTGATGTCTGTCTAAAGGAGAGACTGTTCTTTCATTCCCGTCAGGGCGATCCCCTTTCCTTCCCTCCTCCTTCCCTGAAGGGCCGCACTCGAAGCAGCTACCGGATATCTCGTTATTAGGGAACCATTTCACTAACTGAGGATAAGAGGAAGAGGAAAAAAATAAGGATCCCGTTAGTTAAGGTTAGAGAAGAGCAGCGGGTCCGTCCCTACCATATCCCTTTAGGGGGAGGAGAGCAGAAGCAGGAGATGGAGGAAGGAGAGAGGATCCGCCCTAATGTAATGACTTCGTCTCACAAAGATGGTATTTCCTCCTGAACTCTACCTGAACCCTCCTCAGTGGTTCCTCTCCTTCCCTCTCTCCTCTCCTCTCCTTCATTCCTCCAAGCCTCCCCTCGCCAGGCCCTCGACCCTGTTGTTGCGTAAGGACAGCCGCCCTTCCCTCGCCTCGTCGGTTAAGGATGCTGACGAAGAGAACACCGCCACGCTGCATGCTCGGCGGAGACGCGTGGCCTACGATGCAAGTTTTACGCTTTGCAACTCTCGGGTCAAAACAAAAGACGCTTGAAAGTGAGACTCTAGCCGGGTCGTAAGAGGGGCGGTGAGTGGCCTTGGTGCCATCCTCCCCGTTCCCTCACTTCCCCGCCCTCCTTATCTCCCCCACCACCTCACTCATGAGCGATTGGAGTTGTGCCATCAATATCAGTCCCTTCTAGGTTATCAGGAATAATCATAATAGCGAATGAAGGCATTTCCTCGGACCTCCGCTCTATAAAAAGACCTTCGGCACTCTAAGCCCTCCTTCCCCTCCCCAGGTCCCCTCTCCCCGCCCGGCCCTGGCACCACGCGCGACCTACATCTCGGTCACTCACCCTCTCGCTCCGCGCCTCACCCCGGGCCCGCTGCCTGGTTTGTCATCCATCCGCCAGAGGGACTGAAGCGGGGGATACTACTGCAATTTTCGTGAAAGGGACCACTTTCCGAGGTCATAACCCGCCTTGCTGTGGACATGAGGAGGGAGGAGAGGAGGGGAGAGAGAGTATTACACTGCTTGACTGTTTTCCATGTAATGTGGAGCAGGTCTTGGTTACTGTGGTGGCGGAGAGGCGCGTGCGACTCACCACTATTGTGTGGTCCATGTGTGTTTCTCAGCAGGAGAGCGAAAGTATATACACACATACACACACACACACACACACACACACACACACACACACACACACACACACATTATAGTAGGGCAAGTATAAACAGATCCATCACTTACAAGCATTAATTCACATTTGTCTTGGCTTGTCTTCTCCTCATCACATCCGCAAACACACACACACACACAAACAAACAAACAAAGCAAGCAAACCCGACGCGTGTGGTCCTATCCTTAGCTCAGGGTTGAGTATGTATGTAAGCCGTGAATGTAAGAAAGAGGGGCTTTCTTACGAACATCAAGATAAGGGGAAGGGGAGGGGGTTAAAGGTTTCGTGTTGGGAGTAGAGGACAGGGGGCGAGGGCTTATTTACGCTCCGCAGAAAGGGGAACGCCAACCAGGACACACACACACGCACACACAGACACACACACACACACACACACACACACACACACACACACACACACACACACACACACCTTTCGGGCAGTGTCAGGCAGGGCACTGATCCCCTGTCCATGATAAGATGGGAGAAATAGTAGGTCAAGACGCGGGTTGTTTGTTATCACACCACCCAAAACCCTCCCTCACTCCGTCACCCCTTTACCTCACCTCCCTCATAGGCCCTCACCTGCCAGTCTGCCGCTCCCTTTACCCCTTTAATCAACGTCATCACCTTCCAACTCAATCACCTTCTATTCCACCCCTTCCCCCCCCAACCATGCCTCTCCCCTTCCTTCCGGCATGCTCCTCCTCTCTCCACGTGTCGTGCTATTGAACCCGAGGAGAGAAATTGCTCAACAGAGATAGACCGCGAGGGAGAAGAAAGAAAAAATGGAAAGTGAAAAATGTAAACAGTAAATGAAGAGGCAAATGAGATGGAGGCGGCGGAGGAGAAGGAACAGGAGGAGGAGGAGGAGGAGAAGCTGGTGGAAAAAGAGGATGAGAAAGCTTAGATGGCACCAACCCCGACCCAGCCTTGGCACCCTCCCATCCATCCACACAAGTCACTGACCCCACGGCACTGTCCTGATACAGAGCCGGGAGGGGAAAGGGGATGATGGGGAGGAGTGGAAAATGGTGGGAAGAGAGGAGGGAAGGGTGGAAGCAACTCTCCCTTCTGCTGCTGCTGCTGCTGCCTCACTACTACCATTGCCGCTCCACATAGCCAGGACATTAATACAAAAAGTGGCCTAATTCCCTTCTCTTCCCTTTCCTATCTCCTCGTCTTCCCTTCACGTCTTTCCCTTACATGAAGGCTTCCTATTAACGGTACTGCACTGGTGACTGAGTTTTATCCCACCTCTCTCTCTCTCTCTCTCTCTCTCTCTCTCTCTCTCTGAACACAAAACGAAAAGTAGACACATTTGTTCACTACGGCAATTATCTTTTTTTATTGTCTCTTTCTTTCACTCCTTTTTCTTCCGCCACTCTCCATTGTAAAGACCACTTTCGACCAAGCTGGAGCCGAGCGAAAGTTTTAGGGGGATGGGAGGGAGAAAGGGAGGGATGGAGGGAAGAAGGGAGGGAAGTGAAGCCTCCCCTTTCATACTCTCTACCTCCTCCCCTCCCTCTTTCTCTCACTCTCTTCACCGCAATATTCGAAGAAGGCTTTCACTCAACTACTCAGCCTCCTCCTCCTCCTCCTCCTCCTCATCTTCTTCTTCCTAGTCACCATCCACTTTCTATGCTCGGTTTGGCACGATTACACAATCTCGCTAATGTGGAGATGCAAAAGTTCAACACTCGGAATGCTCTAATGAAAAAAAAGAAGAAAATATAGAAACTGAAATCAAATGTACTGATGAAAGTTGCATTAGAAAGTGACTGATGCATTTTCACTTTTTTCTGACCAAATACCAAGTTATACTGATGTTTGTCTTATAAGAGAGAGAGAGAGAGAGAGAGAGAGAGAGAGAGAGAGAGAGAGAGAGAGAGAGAGAGAGAGAGAGTTGCACCAGAACAAAGGAAGGAAGGAACGGGAGAAAAGAAGAAAGAAAGAAAGGAAGGAAGGAAAGAAGAAAAAGTCATGTCACGTTCCTAAGCGTGAACCTAAGCGCTCTCGTGTGTGTGTGTGTGTGTGTGTGTGTGTGTGCGTGTGTGTGTTATTGTCATCTCTCCTCTCCCCCGATCCATTCACTTTTACCAATGTATTATGTGTTTCTTTTTGTTTCGCTCAAGGTAAATGGCAATGGCTAAGGTCGTTGTGCACTTTCCCTTACTACTACTACTACTACTACTACTACTACTACTACTACCACCACCACTTGCACTCTTTCCTACTCTCTGTTCATAACAATACTACTACAGTTCTACCATTACTTTTATCACGACCACTTGCACTCTTTTCTACTCTCTCCATCACTTTCCTACAACTAATACTACTGCTACTACTACTACTACTACTACTACTACTACTACTACTACTACTACTACGACTACTACTACAACCACAACTTCACCTTTCCCTTTTTTAGCAACAGCAGCAGCTGTGGTAATATGTGGCACTCCATGACCTAAATTTAATTCCTGGCTGAGGGACAGCGCACGGCCGCTATCCTAAATACTGTGTTAAGGTTACTACAGTTCATTCCCCTCCGCCTTCCCCCTCCCGCTGCTCCCCGCCTGCCTCTACCCTCCCACCAGCGCCCCTCAGCACCTACGCAACCATGGCCCTCCCTCCCTCACACCACAGCACCCCAACACCAGCCCCGCTCGCTCCCTCACCCCGCGCGCTGGCTGCCAAGTGAGCGATAACACTATCGTTGTTATTCAATAGTGTGCTGTAAGCTCTCCCATAATGGTGCCTCTGTGAAGGCTGTGCTAACGAGTGCACCCAAGGAAAAGTCAGTAAAGATGTTAAGAAGTGTTTATATGTACCGACGTCTTTTTGTTTAGGGAGTAATGTATAAAAAACATGTTAATTGTTCTCTCACGTCCATACGTTAATGTTTATTCACCTAAACCTTCCACCATTGCATTGGCCCGGCTTTATGCTGCATGATAATAGCTGAAACATAACCGTAATTGTAGGAAGAGTGTGAAAAAAACGTGAATTAGTGAGGCATTGACGTGTTGATACCATTTCCGCGAGCCTCCCCTCCAATGACGTCAGCGGGGCGGGGGAGAGCGTTCCCATTTTCTGTGGTGGCGGCAGTGGTGGGGTCGGTGACCGCGAGGATCACGTGACGCCGACGGCCAGGCTGATAGAGGTGGCGGTGATTATCCAGCGAATCGAGTCCATTACACACGGTATCTGGTTCATATGTAAACGAGGTGACGACAACGGCCACTGAGGCGTTATACAAGCAAGGAACAAACGCGCACACTCTCTCTCTCTCTCTCTCTCTCTCTCTCTCTCTCTCTCTCTCTCTCTCTCTCTTCCACGAACTCTATGTAACACCTGTATAATATACATTTCTAACTATCTTTAGTATCTCCACCACCACCACTTCACTTTCCATCACCACAACTGCATCACTTCTCCCTCCCCCTTTCTCTCATCCCCATCACTACTACTGCTCACCACTTTCCCTCGTAGTGTGCATACACACAACACACACACACACACACACACACACACACACACACACCTGTCTTCACTGCGGCCACTTTCATCACCACCACACTCACTTTTATATATTCTACTACTACTACTACTACTACTACTACTACTGGGTGGGTTTAGTGAATCTCTCTCTCTCTCTCTCTCTCTCTCTCTCTCTCTCTCTCTCTCTCTCTCTCTCAGCGTGTGTTCCCCATGACCCTCAAAATTTATAATGCACCTCTCACCCTCATGTAATAATTGTAATCCTCCCTTTTCACTGTTCCTCTTCCTTCCCTCGCTGTCAATGGCACCACGAAGAAGGAGGGGGAAGGGAAAGGGGGAGGGAAGGGAGGGGGAAGGGTGCCGAGGTTACTGACCCGGGTGCCTGATGGAGGTGTGTATCTGGGTCATTCAGTGGCACTCCTCCTCCTCCTCCTTCCCCTCCCCCTCCTCCTCTTTCCCCCATCTCTCCCCCTCCCTTTTGATAGCACCACTCCTTCCCCTTCCATCCCTCCACCACTCGTTAACTTATGTCTGTCCTGCATGCAAGTCAAGCCCCGCAGTTTTGCCACAGCAACGCACGCAACACTGCCTTCGTATGTCGTAATAATGATGATGATGATGATGATAGTAGTAGTGATGAAGATAATAATAACTTTCATATTGACTTCACCACTAGTTTCCATACAGCTGAGCCATGGTGGTTTGAGGAGAGAGAGAGAGAGAGAGAGAGAGAGAGAGAGAGAGAGAGAGAGAGAGAGAGAGTCCTTCCTGCCCTCAGTCTCTTCTTTAAGACGGGAAAGTGAAAGTCGGGACGTGTCTACAAACCACGGTTGTAGGGGGGGTGGCGAGTGAGGAAGGAGGAGTATGAGAAGGGTGGGGGAAAGAAGGGAAGGAAAGGAGGGAGGCTAAGGAACAGCATTACGCCCCATGACCCTCCACGGACCCTAATCCAACAATATCACGACCTCTAACTTTTTTTCCTGCTTCATGCCGTGAGATGCCCTGTCATTCCTTGCGTCATTGTGAAAGTTACGAGCCGAACACGGTTGTCAGAGACTCGTCAACTGTACCACATCACCAGCACGCCATGCCCCTCCCGTGTGACCCCGCGTGACCTGACTACAGCCACCGGATGACCCCTACAGCTGACCCAACATCAGGCAGGTCACGAACCCTCCGCTGGGCATGAAGGGTCAAAACTTTCGCCCACTTAAAGCAGCATAACAAGACCTCAGAGTCAGACATTAGCGTCGCGACCCTGCCTCCGGGGCGTAAAAGTAAAGTGAGGTCAGCGGTATTGTTGTGACCTTGAAACCGGCGTACCGGGACGATGGGGAGGGCGATGAGAGGGAAAGGGACAAAAAAAAAGAAAGGGAACGGGAGAAAGGGGCGTAATGATGAGAAAGTTGTAAATTGAGTTGAAACTTGGCAACACTGCACCTAAGACTTTACCAAACCACACTCCTCCCACCCCTCTCCTTCTGCCACTCTTCCTCTTCCTCCTTCTCCTTCCCCTCAAGTGTTTAGCAGATTGTGTTCACTCTCACGGAAGCCATACATCCCAATAGAAGAAAAAAGACCCCACCATTCACCATTCCCACCCGCACGGAGACGCCAATGGCAGCGACGGACTCGGCTACCTGTGGAGTAAAGGTGAGTGGCATGAGGCTGAGGGCGCTGCTGGTTTCGGGAGGTCAGCTTGAAGAAGGCGAGGGAGGAGGAGGAGGAAGAGGAGGAGGAGGAGGAGGAGGAGGAGGAGGAGGAGGAGGAGGAGGAGTAGGGATGTACTAGTGGGTGTTGGTGAAGAAGAGACGTAGAGGTGCCCTTGATTGCTCTCTCTCTCTCTCTCTCTCTCTCTCTCTCTGCATCTTCCTTCTCCCTCATTTAGACTTAACATGACAAACGTGAAACAAGTTTCGTGTTATTGGCGTCAACAGAAGGACGCGAGTGATGCCTCAAATCAAATAATAGTCGGGTAGGGGGAGCAGCAGAAGGAAGAAGCGGATGGGAAGGAGGAGAGCAATCGTCCGTCCACCACAGCCTGACCTTGGCGGCAACGACCCTTACGCGTCTCCGTCACAAGTATCAAAATCCCATTACTTCCCAGAGTTCAAGGTAACGCTAGAGAGGCGATTGTCCTAATAACCTTCAGCTAAGATGCCGATGTCAGTGGCCAGCGCGGAAACCATAACCGCGGAGAGGAGAAAAAAGGAGAGAGAGAGAGAGAGAGAGAGAGAGAGAGAGAGAGAGAGAGAGAGAGAGAGAGAGAGGTTGAAAGAAGCGTCACCACTTGCCGCCCTGAAGGACTTCGTGGCGACAAGTTGAGAGAAATAAAGCAAGGCTGTCACTCGTGTCATCCTGTGTGTGCAAGGTGCGAGCGGCCCTTTGTGTGGCGGTCCACCTCGACGCACCACAAAGGAAGGAGCTCCGCAACGTCACCTCGTCAAGGAAACTCAGATTGATCAGTTTAAGGAGTGAAGAAAATGTCTCTGTACTTGTAATTCTTCTGAACAAGGCTGTTAACGATGACAATTAAAAAAAAACTGTTGTCCAGCTGCATATGTGTAGCTGGGAAAGTTAGACATGCTTAGTAAGGGCTAGTAACGCTCTGCCTCAAGATCCAGAGAGGGGAGTGACCGTCCAAGGGCTTGCACCACCTCCCGGCGCGCCTCGCAAGGTCACCACGCAGCCATGGGGGAAGAAGGGAAGTGGCAGGCGCAAAAAGTCTTAAAACGTTTGGATTGCAAGACTGATCAACGACAGGGGAATTAAAGACGAGAAAACGAAAGTAACACTAGAAAGTTGAACGGCAGCACATGGTGTCCCTAAGGACGCGGTCCAAGCATGACACCCTGTGTGTGTGTGTGTGTGTGTGTGTGTGTGTGTGTGTGTTCATGTCTGCGCGCGCATGCATGCACGCACACACACACACACACACACACAGGCATATCATAAGTGTCAATTAGCGGCTCAAGGCAGCGCGGCAGGGGCGGTGGAGGTGGGGTAGGGAGGCCGCCCACGAGATATAAAGAAGGTCAGTCACCCTTACTAGTGGCCCCAATACTCTGGGCCGCTGCCCGGAGCAGGCGAGGTTATCACGCGCATCGTTCCCCCCAACACTCAACTTTTCCACCCAGTTACACCCTCCTCCGGACACCAGGCCAAGGCGGCGCCGCCTCAGGTGAGCCCCGCCCATCGCCTCCCGGGCGGCCTTCTTTCGTCACTTGCTCACCTGGACTACTGTTCAATGCGTCAGTAGAAAGTGTGTGTGTGTGTGTGTGTGTGTGTGTGTGTGTGTGTGTGTGTGTGTGTGTGTGTAATATCCTTGTGCCCTAAGACGACCTCGACTGGTCATTCCCCCGTCAGGCTGAGGCTGCGCAGGCTTAGCACGGTGTGCAACTGGCCAAACGTCTTGCCCCGCCGAGCATGCATGACCTCTTCAACATCTCGGAGACAATATAGACATAGACATAAACCCATCGAGCGCGGAATGCAATCAAGCCAGTCGCCAAGCACGTGAGGCTTGGAGGCGCGGTGGGATACAATAATCAGTGCATGACGCAGACGCCACAAGCGCCACCATGCACGGGACAGGGAAAAGGGGAGGTGGTGAGTGCGCGGGACCTCGGTTAGGTCATTGTCCCCTCATCAGAGTTCGATTCAAGGGGGCGACGTCGACGCTCAGCAGTTGCTTGGTCTATTTTTGAGAGACTGTTGCCCGCTGCGCAGAGGAAGGAGAGTGAGGGCCTGGTTGGTGGCTGCCCCGCCGCCAGCAAGCCTCTCACTATACACCACTCAGTCAGAGCGCATGTCCTTGAGGCTGCTAGCTTATGATTGAGCGGGTTCTTGCCAAGAATAACATCAATACTCCTTCATGATAAGGCTGCTTCTCACTCACGAGGTCTGGTCCGACAGGCAGACCTCAACAGATCAAAGCATAACAGGAAAACATGTGAGAAATCAGCCAAGATTTTACATCAAGAACTCTGCTCATTTTCATTGATAACTTGACATGCAATAGAGACTCTTAATGACAGGATTCGTGGCTGACTCTCGTGAAACAGTTTGGGAAACAAAACTTACCTTGCAGCCCTCGCAGGAATGCACGCCATAGTGGAAGCCTGATGCTTTGTCGCCACACACGCGACACAGAACTGTTGTTCCATCAAATTCTGTGGAGAAAAGAAAAAAAAATTGTTAGAAGAAAATCTCAAGATAAATGTCACGTTTTCTCCCTTTCCGCCCACAAAATACACATTGAAATTATAGTATGTGTTTGTCCACAAGGTTCAGCATGAAGCCTGCCGCTGAAGAATGAATTAGTGTATAAACAAAGTAGCAGATAAATATAACATGGGCTGAATAAGTGATCCACTAGAGATCAAACCCTGTGACTGTTTGGTATGTTCCAAGAACCACCATCTGGCGGCCAGACGCCAGATGGTGCCAGCGAAGCCCTTGGTGACATGACGGGGTCAGAGCTGCTACAGAACGGTGTAGCAACAGGCCCTCAACGCTGGCTGAGGCAGCCACTCACGCCCCCGCCACTCACTCCACCTCCTTCACGGCGGCGCACACTAGCGGCCCGTGCGGCAGTCATCACTACCTTCACACACTCACCACAAGGCACAAACACGTCTAAGACAGTCATGCACACTGATCTTACTAACCAACTAGTTTGAACGCTCAGAAAACGAGAGTAAAATCAGAAGGCTCTTAGTATCTTACCGATCACAGTTTTGTCGATCAAGACCTGGGAGTCCATAGGCACTTCATAAAACTCCTGGTCACAGTACATGGTTGCGGCTTGTGGTTCACAACAATATCCAAAAAGAGGCACCTCCACTGCCACAAGTATAAAACCTTACGAGCGTGTACCACTCTCACTAGCACATGATTAATTCACTTCCAAGTTCTGCAAGCATGGCTCGGCCGAACAGGTACAAGACATATGTAGTCAAGCACCGCTAAATGCAATATATATTCTCACTACAGCACTATCACATCTCTGGGTGGTGAGGAAGAGCAGACCTGTTCACTCTGTACAGGAGAGGCTCCGCGGTAAGGCAGGTAAAGTTTGTCAACACGTGCACGGCGTGAACTAAGTTTCACTATCAGCGGCCACGACCGAGCGGGAAAGTGGACGGGGTTGTACTGGCAGCAGCGGCGGCGGCGGCCTGAGCTGGGAGTGTGGCGGGGGTGTGGGGTGGTGGTGGGGCAGGGAGGGGCTGGGGAGGACGGGGAGGAGGGGCCCTGTCAGAGAGTGAGGCGAGGCGGGAGAAGCGGGAGGGAAGAGGAGGAGTAGGGGGAGAGGTGAAGGCGACCAGCACAGCTCCGCCAGCCACGTTGGAGCCACAGGTACACAAACACACAGGGCTGCTGCTGCTGCTCCCACGTTTCCTTGTGCAGCAGGGACTCCTCTCAGCACCAATCTGCCATTCTCTCTCAAGCGACAGCCACCGGGAAAAAGAGAGCGTGACGTCACGAACTGATTTGATGACGTGGTGCAGGACAGTGACCTTCTGCTTCCTCCTCCTCCTCCTGCTGCTGCTGCTTCACCTCCTCCTCCTCCTCCTCCTCCTCTTTTCTCCTCCCGTCACCATACACTCTTTCCTTCCTCCTTTCCCCACCTAGCGCCTCACAGACTCCCACTTCATGCCTCTTCCCTCATGCCACTCTCAGGCTCCCACCTCACCGACTCATTCCTGGCACTCACTCAATCAGTGATACAAACATCTATTCAGACCTTCACTCTAAAACTGAACACTGGTCTTGAGTTCCCGAGGGCCGAGGACACGTAGCGAGGCCTTGTGCCTATTTACCTCGAAGGGCAGACAGCAAACACGCGACAACCAAGGTGTTCTGAGGCTCTGTCCCTAACCTACCTCATGTGTCTGCCACACCACCACGAGGTATCGACCCACCTTCCCCCTTAATTATAAAATAAAAAGGTTGTTGGGTAGAAATCGATATTTAAGCTCTGTCGCTCCTCTCCCCCTACATAAAGTTTGGTATCACCGTAGATGTTTTGCCCTTACGCCGGGTTTGACGCCGCGCTCCCTCGCTGTTGGCTATTCGAGTCAGGCTGGAGTCGGCGTCCCTAGGGAGAGTAGTCACGGAAGCTACGTAATTATGGCCAATCACCAGGACACGAGCTCCCAGCAGTCAGGCACTGCTATCCTCACATGCCCGAATCCCTGCTTTCACTTTTTAAATCACCAGAGCGACCATTGTGAGGTTCCTTGTGGCAGGGGAGGGGGTGCGGGCAAGGGAGGCTTGGCGGCCGGTGGGTGAGGGAGAGCTGCTCCGCAAAGTGTGAAAGTCAAAGTAATTGGTTTATTTACGAGGCTTCGTTTCATTGTTTGATTTTAAGAGATCAATTTGGTCACATTCTCCGTTAACTGTGTTGGTAAGTCCGCGCGCGCAGTCAAATAGATACACACACACACACACACGTCACCTTGAAGATGTTCCCAGCAGTTGTCCTCGAAAGCCTCCCTCCATTCTTTTTTATGCTATTATCCCTCCCCCCTTCCCTCTTCTTTCCTCCACTAGCCTCCTTCATGCACGCCTCACACAGCAGTCCCCCTCTTTTCCTAGCATCCCTCTATCCTCTCCGTGTGCCACCTCCCTCCTACAAAGAGCCACCTACGAGTATAGCTACCTTGAGGCCCCGAGCTTCCTCTACATGACCTCCCGCCTCCATGTCTCGCCCTCACCCTCACCCTTGTCCCAGACCAGGAAGAGGGAAGGGAATGTCCTCGTTGGGTGAGGAAAAGGAAGTGGGTGAGAAGGGCTTTATGGGAGCGACTAAAGTGATCCTAGCCATGCAGGGAGCTTTTTTGTCTTTATTTATTTTTGTCAGAAAGAGAGAGAGAGAGAGAGAGAGAGAGAGAGAGAGAGAGAGAGAGAGAGAGAGAGGTATATAATCAAGAATGCGAATGACACAACATTTGATGACGAAAGTGGTTGTGCTGGTGGTGGTAGTGGTAGTGGTGATGGAGGTGACTCTCTCTCTCTCTCTCTCTCTCTCTCTCTCTCTCTCTCTCTCTCTCTCTGTTTCTTCTTTACCTAACAATGGGCAGGTGTAGTTGGTGAGGAGCGGCAACTACTCCCGATGTAACCTTCACCCGTATACCGCACAGGCCTCAGGCCCTCCATCTCTACCCCCTCCCCTTTCTCCCTCCCATACATGCCCCCTTCCCATACCATACTCTCCCCTACCCATAACCCCCACCCTGTCTTCCCTCCCTGCCCATCACTTGGTACAGCAGATCGCTTCCTATTACCGCGTCTCTTAGCCTTCCTATTTCTCGCCTCACTGCTCACACCTCATGACTCTTCACTTACCCCTGTAGAAGAAGGGAGAAGAGTAGGAAGAGAAGAAGGAGGAGGTGAGAGAAAGGAGGGATGATGGGGCACTGGATGATGGGGTACTTGCGTGTCCTCTTGGCGTGGCTCCCGAAAGACTAGTGTAGAGAGTTCAAGGCCAAGAGAGGACGATGTAAGCGACGCCCCGCATGCTGAAGTGTCTTGTGCTTGGAGGGAGAAAGAAATGCGCGCGCATACACACACACACACACACACACACACACACACACACACACACACACACACACACACATATACATGGTCATAGCCTCGCAATCTCATTATGTCCTCTGCCAGAGTCTCCTGACAGTGTTATCATCAATGTCTGCCTTGGCTCAGCACGTCTGCACCTCCAGATTATCATATTATTATTACTATTATTATTATTATTATTATTATTATTATTATTATCATTATTATTATTATTATTATTACTATCATTATTATTATTATTATTTATATTATTATTTATATTGTTAGCACTATCATCATTATTGCTACTATTTCCCAGGTCGACATTATTTACTTAACGTTGAGTAGCTTGTGGTCGTTTAAAAAATGTCAAGAAAGAGGATGTCAGTTAATTTCAGAAATTATCAGACTACAGCGCAGCATTTAAATGAAGAATAAAAACCTAAATGAAGAATTAGACCATAGATACAAGTAAGTAAAATGAATCTAAGTAAACAGAACAAGTGTGTGAGTGTGTGTGACTAAGACTCGCTTGTCTTGTGTTCTGTTGACTTGGTTTCTTGTTACTTTCAGCTCTTTGTCCATCTAGGAACGTTTTGCTTTGCTATAATGTGTGTTTGTGTTTCGTTCTCGGAAGCCACGAGGTGTGTGCGGGAAAGAGTGAGTCGTATAAACCAATGATGTGATCAATATCATTACAAGGCAACGCACCACGCACCACGCTGGCGGGGAAGGCAATTGAGGCGGTGACGGAGGCGCATCACAGCCTAGGACGAGAAACAAAGCGTGGCAGCTGACGGGGCTTAGGGAGCGACACCCTGGCAAGGTCCCCCTCAGACGTGGTCCTTCCCTGGGGCGGCAGGGAGGGGGGCAAGCCAGCAGCGCCTCAGCTCCTCACTGTTGTTGTACAAGAAGGTCGGCGGTGCGGGCGGCGGGGCTGCGGTCAACGCCCTGCTCAAGGACCGTCCTCCTGCCGCTGCTGCCAGCCAGCCCGGCCCCTCCTCCGAGAGATCTTCCAACCTGCCAGCCCCTCCCTCCCTTTCCGAGGCCCTCACACAACAGGCAACACAGTCATTGTCACTGGCTCAGAGTAGCAGCAGCAGCAGCCTGCAACTCGCTACTTAACGCACCACAGACTCCCTATGAGCCCCTGCTACCCTGCAGCATTCGAGTCCCACTTGAAGTGAATGGTGCCGCCCCACGTTCTTATGTAGCTCCGTGACTCACTACCAGAAGGGAAGGTAGGGAGCGGGTGTGGGGAGGGGACGTAGCACGCCCTTGACCCGAGGGTGGCGGTGCCAGGCTGGTCCTCGGCAACCCACGCCCGCTTGTTCCACTACTTGAGGGGGTTAACATGCCACCTGGCCACCGCTCCTCCACCCACATCCACTGCCACGACAGTCATGCAGGACCACGCAGTCACCCGCAGCTAACACGCATTAAGTTGGACCATCATGACCCGCCCAGGGCTTCCACCTTCACCTTGGCGTGGTGTGCACCACACAGCGTACGTTTGTCTGCAGCTTACATCTTACCAATTAGGACATTTTTGGAAAGATAAATGAGCTGCACATCCCGTGATTCACGCTCCCTGCTAAACTTACTCTAGTGAGGATGAGAAGCGAACTAGCCGGCTGTAGGTATGAGCCAAGAATACACTTGAACTTGCCCTTCAGCTGTTGCTATGGGTCCTAGGCTTGTGGTCTGTCCTCACCCTGCCCTCCTCCCCACACCGGCATGCCTTCCACCCTGGCATTGCGTCAGGACACAGGGACAGATGGAGACACTCGTGGTCAATGAGTAACCTTATTCAGCAAGTTGTTAGACATTTCTCTCCTCTGTTTTAGTGTCTCGTCTGGGCAAATGACGCAGTTATTAGGTGGTGTGTTGGTTGTTCATGAGAGGCGTGCAAGTATGGGATGACCTCGCCAGTGCTATGGGGATCGCCGAGGGCGTGCGCCAAGCTTGGGCGGGAGGGAGGTCGTCACTGGAGTCCCTAGGGCGGAGGACACTTGAGCTTCTCGCTGTGTGGGACCA
>NC_059292.1:15853653-15856153 GCF_017591435.1 Portunus trituberculatus | reverse complement strand
AGTCCGTGACGCAGACGGCGGCGACGAGGAAGGCGCGACAGGTGACAACGGCAGGTATGCAGGGCCCAAAGATGTTACTTTTGATTGAAGAAGAATGTTCGCTTTTATGAAGAAACAGCGTCCGTCCGGCCCGCCGCCCCCGACACCCGGGACAACCAACCCCCTCATTGGTTGCGCCACGCTGAGCCTCCAACCTCTCGGGTTGGCATAGTGGGCGATGCAGCACACACCACTCGCCCCTCCCCAAGCTTCGCACACCACGCGCCTCTGGGCGGCATGAGGGACGAAGCATTATGAGTGAGATGACGTAGTCCTGGACAGGTAAAGACCTACCTACCTGCCGACCTATCAACCCACCAACCTCATGCCTACCATTTTTTTACCTGCCCGCCTACCTGGCCACGCAAGCAGAGCCTTCCAGCCTCGTCGGCCCCACGCTGGAAATAGGACCCCTTGTTTAAAACCCCTGGGGCAAGGTCAGCCACCTGTGCTATAGGGACGCTCCGACGCCTTCCACCTTCACTTACCGAGAAATACATTAAATCACGTTGTATTTCAGCGGCCTCGCTTCTCCGCTCCCGTGGTGAGACAGGTGTGAGGTAGTGGTGGTGAGGATCATAAATAATAGTCACCTTCCCAGCCACTCTTCTGTCACACCTCTATCTACCCTCACAGGATATGAGCGTATTGGGGCCTGTAGGAGGTTCCGTGGCCACTGAGGTTGAGCGTGACCGCCACACACCTTAAACCACTACGCCCTAAAGTCGCACTCCTAACGTGCCGAGTAGCTTTTCGATTCCCTTGGCCCGCCTTGTCTTCCTAACCCCACGGAAGCCCTGCGCTGTTTGCCCTTTGCCGCCAACGCAAGCGTCCGCGACTCCCAAGTGTGTCAACAAGTGTTATTCGTAAGGCTAAGCTGCGCTAATTGGCTTTTGGCAGTATAAGCAGCCTTGTCGTACCTCCGTACATACTTTTCTCGCTAACTCGTCTGAGTCAGTGGCCGCTGCGTTTCAGGGTCGGAGAGGCGTGGGCGAGATGCAGAAGCCCCAGCCGGCAGTACCTTGGGATCACGATACTGAGGCTGCGAGAGCTCTAATAATCCGAAGCTTTATAAAGAGACTTGCTGGGATTCCAGGCGACTGAAGCAACTGACATACAACTGTATTCACTGCTGTTTTCCTAATGTTATAATTACAGCTGGCAGTGTGGAGCGTCGTTAACAGGTAAGGCAAATTCAACCCGCGGAGTTGAGGTGAGGATAGAAGCCTCGCTCCAGCCCTGCTGGTGCCGTCAAAGGGGTGCCTTGAGTGCCACAGGAAGCTCCTGCCGTGTTGTCACGCCTCGAGAACTGCATGGTTCGTGGTGCTGTTATACTTAGCCGGCAGACAGGAGCGTCCCGTGGAATTTGTCTCTCTTCCTCAGCAGCAACACGTGTCGGAAAAAGCGTCAAAAAATCAATAACAGAATACAATCGACAAAAACAAATTGGCCATGTATCTTGCTGAAATGACAAGTGGACACCACGCCCGACCAAATCATGCCACGCCAGTATAATAGTAATATAAACAGTTTACCTTCCGCCGCAGTCTTTGCCGTGACAAGCCATAGCGCGTCCGCCCACATCGCTGACAACTAAAACTTCCTTTCAGCAACACAGTTTGCACGCTCTCAGCACACACTTGCGAGAGCTGCCATCTGATACAGCTAAAGTTTGACATAGAACTGATTTTTTTTTTTTTTTTTTTTTTTTTTGCCAGAAGAAAGACATTCTAAAGGAGACTTAGCAAGCCAGGAAGATAAGACGCTCCTTAACTCACCCAGCTTGAGATCATTCTCTCTCCCTGGGAGAAGCGGCTCTCCCGGGGGTGGCGGCGGCATGGTGTGCAGCATCTGCAGGTCCTTTTCGGTAATGATCATGGTGACAGCAGCTCCTCACACCGGGCACCGACTCAGTGATAAAGTATATGTCAAGCCCAGTGGAGAGCACCTCAAGGGCTGGCACTATCACCACCACAGTTTGTCACGCTTGGAATGTTACAGGGATGCACTCCTTGCTTAGCCTTCTTCATTCACGGCCAGCGCCACCACGCACGGCACACCACGCATGTTCACAGTGAAAGTAATAATATGAGAACACCTTCCCTCCTTCCCCTGCATCACAGGCCCGCCGCTGAGCCTTGACCCTTGTACTCTACTTTCGCTCTTGTATATAGACGAGATAAGGTCGTCAATACAACACCAAACCTTCTAGCCAATGAGAGACATCGAGCGTAGCGCAGCCGATCGCTGATTGGTTCACGGTCAACGAGGGTTCATCGCCCGGACCTTGACTCAGTTAGTGCTACGTTGGTAAGACCCACAATTCCAAGCTTTTCCCTGCTGCTGTCAGCCTTATGAACACATGACATATCAACGTGGCTACAGCGACGGGCGATTCTTGTATTTCAGGCGGAGGCAGCGTCGCCTCTACGGTCGACTGGATGTCAGTTACCTATAGGTT